>NC_092158.1:89605581-89766307 GCF_045791955.1 Oncorhynchus clarkii lewisi
GAAGCTGTTACAGTATCAAATAGAAGCTGTTAGAGTATCAAATAGAAGCTGTGGTCTCCCTCTGTTACCATGAGCAGCAGATATATCAACCATGATCTCTCTACCACTGCTCTGTGTTCTGGTGATAAAACCAACTGCCAACTGAACCCACCCTGGATTCTCCACACCGGGGAACCACATTTACACCACTAGTCTCCTGTCCAGGGGATGTACTTGAACATCAAGCTGCCTCATGCTACAGAAACAGGCTCCTAT
This sequence comes from Oncorhynchus clarkii lewisi, assembly GCF_045791955.1. Classification (NCBI taxonomy): domain Eukaryota; kingdom Metazoa; phylum Chordata; class Actinopteri; order Salmoniformes; family Salmonidae; genus Oncorhynchus; species Oncorhynchus clarkii. Next base: position 89,605,837 of record NC_092158.1, read on the forward strand.
GAGGCGTTCTGACTCGCAGAGGCCAAGGCTTGTGCAAGGTTATTTACTATAGTGACCTCCTTGGCACAGGGGCACGGCTAGTATCAGCTGTAAGAGTGGAAAAGAACCTAGCTGCAGCCAGATAGAACAGGTAGTGTCTCTCTCACACACACACACACACACACACACACACACACACACACGGGCGCGCACATACACACACGCACGCACGCACGCACACACACACACACACACACACACACACACACACACACACACACACACACACACACACACACACACCACATACAACAGTGGAGGCTGGTGGGAGGAGCAGTAGGAGGACAGGCTCATTGTAATGGCTGGAATGGAATGAATGGGACAGAGTCAAACATGTGGTTTCCATTGGGTAAATCTATTCTGACACGTGTGACTTGAGGGTTACATTGGTTTACAGCAGGAGGAGGGGTATTGTAATGGATCCACACTACTACTGGCAGGAGTTACCACAGAGTCATTCTACTATGGGAATAGGGAAGCTATTTGGAGCACCTTACTAGATCTGCTCTGAGCTGATTGGTTTACAATAGCCAATACACTCTGGTTAAACTGGTAGATTGACTATTAGGCTACATTTACATTTTGGTAATTTAGCAGACACTCTTACAGACACTCTTACAGTTAGTGCATTCATCTGGGTGCATTCATCTAGGTACATTCATCTAGGTACATTCAGCTGGCTACATTAATCTAGGTACATTCAGCTGAGTACATGAATATAGGTACATTAATCTATGTACATTCAGCTGGGTACGTTCAGCTGGCTACATTAATCTAGGTACATTCAGATGGGTACATTAATCTCGGTACATTCATCTAGGTACATTCAGCTTGGTTCCATCAGCTGGCTACATTAATCTAGGTACATTCAGATGGGTACCTTCAGCTGGGTACATTAATCTCTGTACATTCAGCTGGGCACATTCAGCTGGGTACATTCATCTAGGTACATTCAGATGGGTACATTCAGCTGGGTACATTACTCTAGGTACATTCAGATGGGTACATTCAGCTGGGTACATTACTCTAGGTACATTCAGCTGGGTACATTACTCTAGGTACATTCAGCTGGGTACATTACTCTAGGTACATTCAGCTGGGTACATTCATCTAGGTACATTCAGCTGGGTACATTCAGCTGGGTACATTCATCTAGGTACATTCAGCTGGGTACATTCATCTACATCAGCGATCATCAGTCAGTGCTTAGTAAGAGAGGACAGGTATAGACAAGACTATAGGTTGTATACTGATTTAGAGTCTTTTTTTTTAGTTGTTGTTGTCATCATTGTTGTTGCTGCTGTTTTTTGAGGGTCCATTTTGTTGTTGAGACTCTCATGTTGATGTTGCTAATTTCAATTTAGCCTCCCAAGGAGGTATTGCAGGAGTAGTCCTAAACAGGTTAGACTTTAGTACTCAACTCCAAACAGCTTTGTCATTCCCTCTTTCAACACATCACCCCTTTTGACTCCTCTAGTTCTCTGTCTTTCTTTTCTCTCTCTCTCTCTCTCTCTGCCTCTCTGCCTCTCTCTCTGTCTCTCTCTAAATATAGCTCACCTCTAATTCTACCTCTTCACCCCTAACCCTCTGCCCCCCATAGTGGTTCAGTGTCCAGAGTTGTTTTGAGCTACTGGTCGGTGAAACACTGTGTCTGTGAAGAGAGAACATGGTCATTTTGGGCTATTTAAAAAAATAAAAATATTATTTAACCTTTATTTAACTAGGCTACTGGTCGGTGAAACACTATCAGTAAAGAGAGAACATGGCGTCCCAGAGAGCCACACACACCCAAAGTGTTATGTTAAATAAATACACACCCAACACTTGATTTGTAAGACTGGGTCATAATAAACCCCACGCCTCCGGTCAATAACTCAGTTGCAGTTACATGAATGTATTTGTAAGTGAGAGAAATCTGAATGAAATAATATTACATAACGTTTTGTTTGGCAATACCTTTGACCAGAGCCCTATGGGACAAACTAACACTACAGGTACATTGTAATGGAGATGATACGCTAACTAAACTCACCAGTGCATCATCATCCTGTGGATCTATTGTAACTGTATAATGTGTTATAATGAGAACGGAACTTTACTAGCATGTGGTTGTTTACCTTTTAGTTCAATGTGCCAAGTGCATCGCAGCAAGATCCATCCACAGAGTGAATGTCAGTGATCCACAGACAATGGCAATGTGAAAACCCTACACTGGTTGAAATACTATTTATTATGTTGCAGTAAGTAACATATTTCCAACCTCAACAGAAACCCTGTACATGTTTAGATTTGACAAGACACTTGGAACAGACACACAGACAAAGACTGACACAGACCAAGATGTGTGTACGATTTTCTGTTGTCTAAGAATATTTCCCAGTCCATTTTCTTTTCAGAACATGGAAATGTCTCTTTTTACTTCCAACCCAAACGAAAAACGAAGTGTTTCTTTCCAGCCTTAACAAAGTACTTTCCAAAATGAGTTTGGGTACTGGCTCTTCAAGTCACCTTGGGAACAGCATTGTTTGGCGTAAACTCTGATCTTTGTCGGGTTATAAAAAGGTTGCTAGCCTACTTATTTCTCTGATGAGGTCCTATAGTCCTACACTTTCGCTACACAGAAAACAGTTTATAGGTTGAGACAAACTGACAACAATGTAAAAATGTACGTTTAAACAATTCTTCATCCATATTATTTGAAATGAGGTCAGGGCATTAACATAGAAATAGGACAGAATAAATTAATTATAATTACATGAATATTACACAAATATTACTACCCCGAAGTGAAAAGAAACAAACTGAATTGCTGCCAATCGGGCTATTCCATAAGTAATAGTACACATTTTTCAAGTGAGAAAATAACCCACACTCAATCGGCAGTAAACGAAAAACAATTAGGCTATTTACTGAACATTTTAAAAGATGTAAAAGGTTAGACAAAGCTCGCTATGTAGGCATGATGCCATTAAGGTTAGAACGCAAGGAAGAGGGGGGTTCTGTGTAAAATAAAATAGGCTTTTAAAACCAAGTCTCACATGCAAACAGCGCATGAGTGCATCAACCTAACAAGGGATTCAATAACGTTCTCAGTGGTAATATTGAACATACCATGGTGTGCCCTCTACGTCGCGCTGTGCACTTGGGGGAGTAGTCTCTGACGTCGGACAACTTCTCACTGCCAGTCTTGGTCCGTTACCCCAGCAGAACGAGAACCTTGTCTTGTCTCTAAATTACGTCTGGGTTGACGCAAATAATAACGAAGGGTTCTCTGGAGCGCTCAACTTGATCATTGGTATTCGGAAACCTATACAAAACTTCACAGGCGCCACGTTGTAGCACTGTAAGAAGCATGATCTGTCGTCTTGCCAAGATATCAAGAAGACCAACTCCCTTCGTCTTTTGATTGGCTCTGGTCTCCCTTCACAGTCCCTCCCTTCACAGCCCCCTATAATATTACAAAATACACACAGGGCCGATATCAGTGGTTCGCTTGAGATTGGTTTCTTTAGTTAGCTGCATGTTGACCGAAGTGTTTGAATTACATGCCACAAATTCGCAACAAATTGCATTTGGTGTAAAGTAATTTTCATGTCAAGTGTCCTTTTTTAGGAACTGTAGGAGAGAAAACCGTTGTAGCCTAGTGCATGACTATAAACAATCAATTCAGCTTTAAAAGATAATCACTCTATTTTTTATTCATTAGAAAATATCTTATTCATTAGGCAGCGTCGACGTGACAGCGTTAATCTGAAATTGTTACTGTGTCTTTAGGTATTTAAGACCCTGCCTACTTTATATACTTAGTTTTTGACTTACTCTTAGTGTTAAATTAACTCTTCACAAGTAGCACTATTGAATGTTGAATGACATTCCAATAGTGGAATCCGACTGGTCAGTTCATATGTAATAACTTTATCCACAGTGGGGAGCTCTAGGTTAACACATGGTATTTCATGAGCTCATCCTGAAAACACACACACGCACATGCACACACACACACACACACACACACACACACACACACACACACACACACACACACACACACACACACACACACACACACACACACACAAATGGGTGTCCGGAGTGTTTTTTGATTTTTTTAAACCTTTTTTTATTAGTTAAGCTACAGAGAGCTTTACACCTGCCCAAAGGGGGAGGATGAGATAGGATATGATTTACCCCCCCCCTCCCCCGTGCGAAAAACCCGGCAGCATTGCAGTTCTTAACACAAACCGATGCGCCTGGCAGCTACTACCGTACCCTGTTCAAAGGCACTTAAATATTTTGTCCACTCTCTGAATGGAACACCTACACAATACACATCTCAATTGTTTCAAGGCTTAAACATCCTTCTTTAACGTGTCTCCTCCTCTTCATCTACACTGATTGAAGTGGATTTTACAAGTGACGTCAATAAGGGATCACAGCTTTCACCTGAATTCACCTGGTCAGTTTATGTCATGGAAAGAGCAGGTGTTCATAATGTTTTGTACACTCAGTGTATTTTATTGTCCCAAGGGAGAATTTGTCTTGGACAATTAAAAATGACTGCTACTTCTATATAGAATTAAATCTTACAGCACACAATAACATCACCATCCATCCTCCTCTCTACCCACACAATAACATCACCATCCATCCTCCTCTCTACCCACACAATACCATCACCATCCATCCTCCTCTCTACCCACACAATAACATCGCCATCCATCATCCTCTTTTACCCACATAATAACATCACCATCCATCCTCCTCTCTACCCACACAATAACATCACCATCCATCCTCCTCTCTACCCACATAATAACATCACCATCCATCCTCCTCCCTACCCACATAATAACATCACCATCCATCCTCCTCTCTACCCACATAATAACATCACCATCCATCCTCCTCTCTACCCACACAATAACATCACCATCCATCCTCCTCTCTACCCACATAATAACATCCCCATCCATCCTCCTCCATACCCACATAATAACATCACCATCCATCCTCCTCTCTACCCACACAATAACATCACCATCCATCCTCCTCTCTACCCACATAATAACATCACCATCCATCCACCTCTCTACCCACATAATAACATCACCATCCATCCACCTCTCTACCCACATAATAACATCACCATACATCCTCCTCTCTACCCACACAATAACATCACCATCCATCCTCCTCCCTACCCACATAATAACATCACCATCCATCCTCCTCTCTACCCACATAATAACATCACCATCCATCCTCCTCTCTACCCACATAATAACATCACCATCCATCCTCCTCCCTACCCACATAATAACATCACCATCCATCCACCTCTCTATCCACACAATAACATCACCATCCATCCTCCTCTCTACCCACATAATAACATCACCATCCATCCTCCTCTCTACCCACACAATAACATCGCCATCCATCCACCTCTACCCACATAATAACATCCCCATCCATCCTCCTCTCTACCCACATAATAACATCACCATCCATCCTCCTCTCTACCCACATAGTAACATCACCATCCATCCTCCTCTCTACCCACATAATAACATCACCATCCATCCTCCTCTCTACCCACATAATAACATCCCCACCCATCCTCCTCCCTACCCACGTAATAACATCACCATCCATCCTCCTCTCTACCCACATAATAACATCACCATCCATCCTCCTCTCTACCCACATAATAACATCACCATCCATCCTCCTCTCTACCCACATAGTAACATCACCATCCATCCTCCTCTCTACCCACATAATAACATCACCATCCATCCTCCTCTCTACCCACATAATAACATCACCATCCATCCTCCTCTCTACCCACATAATAACATCACCATCCATCCTCCTCTCTACCCAGATAATAAGTTAATTAGTTCATGCCAAGGTAAGGCTGTGAGTTGGTAGCACCATGACTGTCTAAGCTCCAGTTCCACTGTTGTCATCCTTATGTACCACTAGACTCCAATACCAAAACCATATGGTCTATTTACCACTAGACTCCAATATCAAAACCATATGGTCTGGTTACCACTAGACTCCCTTACCAAAACCATATGGTCTAGTTACCACTAGGCTCCCTTACCAAAACCATATGGTCTAGTTACCACTAGGCTCCCTTACCAAAACCATATGGTCTATTTACCACTAGACTCCAATATCAAAACCATATGGTCTAGTTACCACTAGGCTCCCTTACCAAAACCATATGGTCTGGTTACCACTAGGCTCCCTTACCAAAACCATCTCCATATTAGTTCCTGTCAAAGCAGCAGCTACTCGGGTCCAGCAACATTAAGGCAGTTTTATCAAATGTAAAATATTACATGGCATTACATTTCATAACAATTTTCACAACACATTAAGCGTGTTCCCTCAGGCCATTTCTCTACTATCACATATCTACAATACAAAATGAATGTGTACAGTACGTGAGTGTAGAGTGTGTCTTGTCATGTGTCTGTGTAAGTGTGTGTCTGTACCTTTGTGTGTGTCTCTTCACAGTCCCCGCTGTTCCATAAGGTGTATTTGTATCTGTGTTTTAAATCTGATTCTACCGCTTGTATCAGTTCTATGTAGTCATGGCTCTATGCAGTACAACCTGAGGACCTTGGCTGCTGTATCAGTTCCATGTAGTCATGGCTCTATGCAGTACAACCTGAGGACCTTGGCTGCTTGTATCAGTTCTATGTAGTCATGGCTTTATGCAGTACAACCTGAGGACCTTGGCTGCTTGTATCAGTTCCATGTAGTCATGACTCTATGCAGTACAACCTGAGGACCTTGGCTGCTTGTATCAGTTCCATGTAGTCATGGCTCTATGCAGTACAACCTGAGGACCTTGGCTGCTATATCAGTTCCATGTAGTCATGGCTTTATGCAGTACAACCTGAGGACCTTGACTGCTATATCAGTTCCTTGTAGTCATGGCTCTATGCAGTACAACCTGAGGACCTTGGCTGCTTGTATCAGTTCTATGTAGTCATGGCTTTATGCAGTACAACCTGAGTACCTTGGCTGCTGTATCAGTTCCATGTAGTCATGGCTCTATGCAGTACAACCTGAGGACCTTGGCTGCTGTATCAGTTCTATGTAGTCATGGCTCTATGCAGTACAACCTGAGGACCTTGGCTGCTTGTATCAGTTCTATGTAGTCATGGCTTTATGCAGTACAACCTGAGTACCTTGGCTGCTGTATCAGTTCCATGTAGTCATGGCTCTATGCAGTACAACCTGAGGACCTTGGCTGCTGTATCAGTTCCATGTAGTCATGGCTCTATGCAGTACAACCTGAGGACCTTGGCTGCTTGTATCAGTTCTATGTAGTCATGGCTTTATGCAGTACAACCTGAGGACCTTGGCTGCTATATCAGTTCCATGTAGTCATGGCTCTATGCAGTACAACCTGAGGACCTTGGCTGCTTGTATCAGTTCTATGTAGTCATGGCTTTATGCAGTACAACCTGAGGACCTTGGCTGCTGTATCAGTTCCATGTAGTCATGGCTCTATGCAGTACAACCTGAGGACCTTGGCTGCTTGTATCAGTTCTATGTAGTCATGGCTTTATGCAGTACAACCTGAGGACCTTGGCTGCTGTATCATATATTATCACTACTGTATATAATTACTGTACTTGTTGTGACTAATTCATGGAGACGTAACACGAATGCCTACACCACTGAAGTAACACCATTCTTCTGGTACTATGCATCGTGTGACGTCTCTGTGTGTGTGTGTGTGGGTGTGGATGTGGGTGTGTGTGGGTGGGGATGTGGGTGTGACGTGTGTGTGTCATCCATAACCGGTTAGAGAGAGAGTGTGAGGCATTGTGGCAGACAGGTCAATGAGAGAGACTGAAGCTATGTAACTTTATGACCCTGGACAAACCAGCTCCACCAGAACACAGACACCATGACAGAATGATAGAGAGGGAGGGAGAGAGAGAGATAGAGAGAGAGAGTTTGGGAGGGAGAGGGAGAGAGAGAGAGAGAGAGAGAGTGGGAGGGAGAGGGAGAGTTTTGGAGGTAGAGAGAGGGAGAGAGAGAGAAAGAGAGAGAGGGAGAGGGAGAGGGAGAGAGAGAGAGAGAGAGAGAGAGAGAGAGAGAGAGAGAGTTTGGGAGGGAGAGGCAGAGAGAGGGAGAGAGAGAGAGAGAGAGAGAGAGAGTGCAAGAGAGGGTGGGGGGTGGAGAGAGATGAGAAGAAAAGCAGACTGTGAACCAAACACAGCCACACAGCCACACCACATGGATCATATAGTATCTCACTGGAAGGTACAAGTCAGTTATGAATGGAGGAAAGCCACAAAGCCACTAAACCATGTCAGCACACAGACACAAGACCTATGAAACACAGACAGTGTTGTTTATACGCAGCATTATGTGGGTCATGTTTTGTAATGTGGAGTCAGAGGTTGACTTGAGGATTCTCCAGGTCCTGTCAGACCTATGAACACACAGGAGGCATATCTGACCTCAGTGATCTTACAGAGGAGGGATTGGAAATGTTTTAAAAAGGACCAGCTTCAAAGGGTGGTGTAGAGGATCAATCAGATAAACCTGGTGAGGTATTGGAGAGTCAACCTGCAGGTCCCAGGATATGAAGGTGGCCTGCACCGCTGGCAGCAGGCTCAAATGATCACAGCCCTGGGACCTCCATCGACCCATAGCTTCCAGACCTTCAGGATGTGTGTGTCTGAGTTGTGAGCATAGAGATGTTTATGTTCTCTGTAAGTTAACGAACAATGAAATACATCTCATCTTATTATCATGTATTAAAGGTGCATACGCACAAGAAAAGACTCCAAACCTTCGTGCTCCAGTTTTCCTTTTCCTGGAAAGGTGGATATTTATTCAATTTTTGAACTAGACAGGAAAGTATCTCCACAGACACCTCGGGCCATGTCCATACGTACACACAACTTCTACCATTTGAAGAATTGTACTGCAAGGCAATATCATGTTTTGAAAATGTAGGTGTTTGGTGACACTTAGACATTCATTGATAACAACGCTACTAAGAACAGGAAAACATATTTAAACAGACGTGTTTGTCATTGGAGATTGCATGGCAGGGCTTATTTATATTTCAGATTCAGATCAGATCAGCCCTTAGCACAGGCAACAACTAAGAGAACTGTGTCACAGAGAAAGTGTGTGTGAGTGTGTCTGTGTCTGTGTGTGTGTGAGAGAGAGAGAGAGAGAGAGAGAGAGAGAGAGAGAGAGAGAGAGAGAGAGAGAGAGAGAGAGAGAGAGAGAGAGAGAGAGAGAGAGAAAGAGAGAGAGAGAGAGAGAGAAACCAAGTGAGATTTGTGGAGAGAGGAAGGCTAGACTTGTTTTTCTCGTTCTTGCATATCTCCAGAAGGAGGGACAGACAGACTGGTGTAAACAGAGCAGGATGTGACAGTAGACAGACAAGGCTGTTGGACTGGGCTGGAGGAATACACGCAGACACACACCAAAAGGTACTGACAATTTCTATATGGATTATACCCTGTGTGTGTGTGTGTGTGTGTGTGTGTGTGTGTGTGTGTGTGTGTGTGTGTGTGTGTGTGTGTGTGTGTGTGTGTGTGAGAAAGGTGTGAAGACCATCATGAACAGTTTGGTGTGAGGTTAGACAGGACTGTCAGTCGTGTGTAGTTGTTGTGAATATAGACAAGGGGAGAGAGAGAGAAAGAGAGACAGAGAGAGAGATGAGCAGAGTAAGGACCAGTTAAACCAGGGGTGTCAAACTCATTCCATGGAGGGCCTAGTGTCTGCTGGTTTTTGTTTTTTTTCCTTTCAATTAAAACCTAGACAACCAGGTGAGGGGAGTTCCTTACTAATTAGTAACCTTAATTCATCAACCAATTACAAGGGAGGAGCAAAAAATACTCTGCCCTCCGTGGAATGAGTTTGACATGTGAGTTAAAGTCAATACATTGTTAAAAGGGGCAGGGTATCTTGACAGTACCCTTTAGAGGCAGACTGTCTGATCAGAATTATAGAAACATATTTTGACACACGGTTTTCTTTAAAATACATTTTTTAAATCAGCCTTATGGATTTCAATAGAAGAAGTCAATATCAGGAAAATAACTGTGATTATGGATTTGGTCTATGATGTCATTGCACTGAATCTGTCAGTGACCCACACACAGACACACATGCACACACATTGGAATGCTAAACAGCATTCTCACTGTCAGCTGAGGGAATGTGACAATGTGACGCACACCTCAGGCCTCTTCCTGTTTTTTGTTGTTGTATTTTTATTTTTACAGTACAGGTAGTAGAGGGATCTCCATCTTCCACTGTTTTCAGTTAATGAAACTGCTAGAGGCGTCACTACAGACCCTGGTTCGATCCCGGGGTGTATCACAACCGGCCGTGATCGGAAGTCCCATAGGGCGGCGCACAATTGTTCCAGCGTTGTCCGGGTTAGGGGAGGGTTTGGCCGGGGTAGGCCGTAATTGTAAAATAAGAATTTGTTCTTAACTGACTTGCCTAGTAAAATACCTCACGGTATTTCAAAAGTCAGTTATTTATGTTGTTAAGGGTGTATGTACTGTATGTGGAAGAGTTTACAGGAGATAAGTGAGATGAGAACTGCTACAATCTCATGTGCCATCTACTGCCGTTGTGCCCTTGACCAAGGTACTTCATCCAAAAGGCAGTTTTTGTTTTACTTTCGTGCTGATGCACTTTTGACCTGACTTTCTGCAATATATTTGTAATGTCCAATGCGTTATGTATGTCTCTGTTAAGCATTGTGTTGTCATAAGACAACCGACTGTATTTCTCTTCTTAACTTTTCTACCTTTTGTATTCTGACGGGGCAGTTACACTGCTGCCCCCTGTTGGTGAGATCTGACTGGGCAGTTATACTGCTGCCCCCTGTTGGTGAGATCTGACTGGGCAGTTACACTGCTGTCCCCTGTTGGTGAGATATGACGGGTCAGTTACACTGCTGTCCCCTGTTGGTGAGATCTGACTGGGCAGTTACACTGCTGCCCCCTGTTGGTGAGATCTGACTGGGCAGTTACATTGCTGTCCCCTGTTGGTGAGATCTGACTGGGCAGTTACATTGCTGTCCCCTGTTGGTGAGATCTGACTGGGCAGCTACATTGCTGCCCCCTGTTGGTGAGATCTGACTGGGCAGTTACACTGCTGCCCCCTGTTGGTGAGATCTGACTGGGCAGTTAAAATGAAATCCCCCCGTGGTTGTACAGTACCTAATGAATCACATGGTGATAGTCTATCGTTGTTGTACTGCCTTCTGAATCACATGGGGATAGTCTATGGTTGTACTGCCTTCTGAATCACATGGTGGTAGTCTATGGTTGTACTGCCTTCTGAACACATGGTGGTAGTCTATGTCAAAGCTTGCTAGTGAGAGCTTCCCTCCCCCATTTGGTTATTGCACGGTTGAAGTGCTGACGTTTGCATAAAGTTAGGAATTTTTGGGGGGTTGCAAGTTCTAGTCACCAAAGGTTAATGTCAAATGCGCTACAACCTGCCTCGGATTGAATCTCTGTTCTAATCTAAATCCTAGTCCCTACCTCCTGATTTAATCTCTGTCCTAATCTAAATCCTAGTCCCTACCTCCTGATTTAATCTCTGTCCTAATCTAAATCCTAGTCCCTACCTCCTGATTTAATCTCTGTCCTAATCTAAATCCTAGTCCCTACCTCCTGATTTAATCTCTGTCCTAATCTAAATCCTAGTCCCTACCTCCTGATTTAATCTCTGTCCTAATCTAAATCCTATTCCCTACCTCTTGATTTAATCTCTGTCCTAATCTAAATCCTAGTCCCTACCTCTTGATTTAATCTCTGTCCTAATCTAAATCCTAGTCCCTACCTCCTGATTGAATCTCTGTCCTAATCTAAATCCTAGTCCCTACCTCCTGATTGAATCTCTGTCCTTATCTAAGTGCTAGTCCCTACGCCTTGATTGAATCTCTGTCCTAATCTAAGTGCTAGTCCCTACCTATTGAGCCATTACAGATCTGAAGGAAGTGGATCAGTGTAGATCAGGGATGGGTAACTGATGGAGGTCGGGCCACAAAAAAACTGAATTCATCATGAGGGACCTCAGTTGCTCTTAGGTCTGCCAACATCAATATATTATATGTTTTTAGTTAAATTCCTGCAATTCTGCATATTTTGCCATAGGGAGTAGATCAAATTTAAATTAGATAGCTGGTCGCTAGACTAATTTATTGATATGTAAAATTGCGCGACTAAGATCTCCTCGGCAAGAACGTCAAAATTAACAGATTACTATTTTGAGGAAGTGAATTCTGGCTACAGGGTCTCAAAATGGACAAACAGTACTATTGACGCTTTTTTTCTCGTTTTTCAAGCGAAAGTATTTTGGGGAAGTATGCAAGCACACTCGGACTAGCCGCCAGACGAACTGAAGCATGCTGACGTCTTAAGGACTATAACAAAAATACTTATTGATGGCATCACCATTACACGTATTCATTGACCTGGCCAAGGCTTTCGCCTCTGTCAATCACCACATTCTCATCGGCAGACTCGATAGACTTGGTTTCTCAAATGATTGCCTCGTCTGGTTCACCAACTACTTCTCTGATAGAGTTCAGTGTGTAAAATCGGAGGGCCTGTTGTCCGGGCCTCTGGCAGTCTCCATGGGGGTGCCACAGGGTTTAATTCTTGGACCGACTCTCTTCTCTGTATACATCAATGATGTCGCTCTTGCTGCTGGTGAGTCTCTGATCCACCTCTACGCAGACGACCCCATTCTGTATACTTATGGCCCTTCTCTGGACACTGTGTTAACAACCCTCCAGACGAGCTTCAATGCCATACAACTCTCCTTCCGTGGCCTCCAATTGCTCTTAAATACAAGTAAAACTAAATGCATGCTCTTCAACCGATCGCTGCCTGCACCTGCCCACCCGTCCAACATCACTACTCTGGAAGGTTCTGCCTTAGAATATGTGGACAACTACAAATACCTAGGTGTCTGGTTAGACTGTAAACTCTCCTTCCAGACTCACATCAAACATCTCCAATCCAAAGTTAAATCTAGAATTGGCTTCCTATTTCGCAAAGAAAGCATCCTTCACTCATGCTGTCAAACATAAAACTGACCATCCTACCGATCCCCGACTTCGGCGATGTCATTTACAAAATAGCCTCCAGGACCCTACTCAATAAATTGGATGCAATCTATCACAGTGCCATCCGTTTTGTCACCAAAGCCCCATATACTACCCACCAGTGCGACCTGTAAGCTCTCGTTGGCTGGCCTTCGCTTCATACTCGTCGCCAAACCCCCTGGCTCCAGGTCATCTACAAGACCCTGCTAGGTAAAGTCCCCCCTTATCTCAGCTCGCTGGTCACCATAGCAGCACCCACCTGTAGCACGCGCTCCAGCAGGTTCAGTATATCTCTCTGGTCACCCCCAAAACCAATTCTTCCTTTGGCTGCCTCTTCTTCCAGTTATCTGCTGCCAATGACTGGAACGAACTACAAAATCTCTGAAACTGGAAACACTTATCTCCCTCACTAGCTTTAATCACCAACTGTCAGAGCAGCTCACATATTACTGCACCTGTACATAGCCCATCTATAATTTAGCCCAAACAACTACCTCTCCCCCTACTGTATTTATTTATTTTGCTCATTTGCACCCCATTATTTCTATCTCTACTTTGCACATTCTTCCACTTGCTATATTGTATTTACTTTTTTTCTTTACTTTTTTTTGCCTTTACCTCCCTTATCTCACCTCATTTGCTCACATTGTATATAGACTTATTTTTCTACTGTATGTTTGTTTTACTCCATGTGTAACTCTGTGTTGTTATATGTATCGAACTGCTTTGCTTTATCTTGGCCAGGTCGCAATTGTAAATGAGAACTTGTTCTCAACTTGCCTACCTGGTTAAATAAAGGTGAAATATATATTTTTAAACACACACACACACTCTCCTCTCCTCTCCTCTCCTCTCCTCTCCTCTCCTCTCCTCTCCTCTCCTCTCCTCTCCTCTCCTCTCCTCTCCTCTCCTCTCTCTCTCTCTCTCAGATGTCTGGGACACCACCCCCAGTACGTTCTAGGAAGCCATCAGGTGTTAGAGTCATGCCCCATGATGGTCAACTTCCTTCCCATGGCTACACAAAGGTGTTCAAAGGTGTGTGTGTATGTGTGTGCACTGTATGTGTATGTGTGCGTGCATGTGTGTGTGTGTGTGTGTGTATGTGTGTGCACTGTATGTGTATGTGTGCGTGCATGTGTGTGTGTGTGTGTGTGTGTGTATGTGTGTGCACCCTATGTGTATGTGTGCGTGCATGTGTGTGTGTGTTGTTTAAACTGACATCTATGTTATATCTCTCGTCAGTGAATGGGGCCAGTAGTGAGCCAAAATACACATCTCGAGGACATGCAGAGAGAGAGGTGGTATGTATCTGTATTTGTGTGTTCATACAGTATGTATGCAAATGTGTGTGTGCATGTGTGTGAGTGTCTTTGTGTGTGTGTTTGTGTGTCTTTGTGTGTGTGTGCATGTGTGCGTGTGTGTTTGCGTGCTTGTGTGTCTTTGTGTGTGTGTGTTTGTGTGCATGTGTGTGTGTGTGTCTGTGTGCGTGTGTGCATGTGCTTGTGTGTCTTTGTGTGTGTGTCTTTGTGTGCGTGTGCATGTGCGTGTGTGTATGTGCGCGCGCTTGTGTGCGTGCGTGTGTGTGCGTGTGTCTTTGTGTTTGTGCGTGTGTGTATCTGTGTGTGTCTTTGTGTGTGTGTGCATGTGCAGGTGTGTGTGTGTGTGTCTGTGATTCTTTGTGTGTGTGTGCATGGCTGCTCTCACCAGACCAATGCATTGATGTGTCTGGTTAAGCTGGGATGTGTTCTTCCTTCAGGAGATCCTAAACCACTGTTTTGATGACGTGGAGCGCTTCATGGGACGCTTGCAGCAGGCTGCTGAGGCTCAGAGCATCCTCAACCAGACGAAGAGGAAGAGCAGAAAAAGCAAGAAGAAAGAGAAGCAGGATGGTGAGAAAGAGAGAGAGAGAGAGGGAGAGAGAGAGAGAGAGAGAGAGAGAGAGAGAGAGAGAGAGAGGGCAGGAGTGGGAGAGAGAGGAGAGAGAGAGAGAGAGAGAGAGAGAGAGAGAGAGAGAGAGAGAGAGAGAGAGAGAGAGAGAGAGAGAGAGAGAGAGAGAGAGAGAGAGAGAGAGAGAGAGAGAGAGAGAGAGAGAGAGAGAGAGAGATATTAAAGGTGGTAAACAGCTGTCGGATGGGGCTGGAGGAATGTAACCACTCTCACCTCTCAAAAATAGATGATACCAAAAATGAGACCAAAATAATAGTTTTAGCCATGTTTTTTGGCTATACAGTGTTTGTTTACAATTGCATTGTTTACAAACATTGGAGGTAAAAAATATATTTCGGGTTCTGATGGGGTATGGCTCATTTATAAGTTATATTCTTCAATAATCAATGGGCACATATCATTAATTTAAAAGTAAGAAAACTCATGTAGCAATCTCAGGACCCAATCAAGTCACAGCACAAACAGGATGCTCTTCAACACAGTGTAGAGGTATACTTACTGTAGCATTGTCTAGTGGAACTGTACAGTGTAGAGGTATACTTACTGTAGAATTGGCTAGTGGAACTGTACAGTGTAGAGGTATACTTACTGTAGCATTGTCTAGTGGAACTGTACAGTGTAGAGGTATTCTTAATGTAGCATTGTCTAGTGGAACTGTACAGAGGCACCTCAAGAAGCGATGAACAGGAGGAAGGGTCTAGTAGGAGGAAGAGTCTAGGAGGAGGAAGGGTCTAGCAGGAGGAAAGGTCTAGCAGGAGGAAGGGTCTAGCAGGAGGAAGGGTCTAGCAGGAGGAAGGGTCTAGTGAAATTAATAAAGTTGTACATGGTTTCTGGGTACTATTGTTACATGTTATTTCATTGATGAATCCCCATCATAGTAGTTGATTGTTTTGTGTTTTGTGTGCAGATGATTTGCTGACCCTGAAAGCCTGCCCTCCACCTGAGGAGGAGTTTGTTGACATTTTTCAGAAAATCAAGTACTCCTTCTGTCTGCTGGTGAGCCCATGTAGTGGACTAACAGAGGCATTTGTTTCTGTCCATTGTCCCTCTCTGTCACACAAAATCAATCTTTCATATGAAAGGCTAATTTCTTTCTAATTTTCTCACCTCAGTATACTCCGGGGTCTGGTGTAGTGCTAACCTTCTCGACTCTGGACAACACATGTCCCCTTGGAGACGGGGTTCCAGCATCCTTACATATTTTCTGCCCTCTGCCTATCTCCCAATATGTTCCTACATCTGTCTACCTTCTGCCTATCTCCCAATATGTTCCTACATCTGTCTGCCCTCTGTCTATCTCCCAATATGTTCCTTCCTCTGTCTGCCCTCTGTCTATCTCCCAATATGTTCCTACATCTGTCTACCTTCTGCCTATCTCCCAATATGTTCCTACATCTGTCTGCCCTCTGTCTATCTCCCAATATGTTCCTACATCTGTCTACCTTCTGCCTATCTCCCAATATGTTCCTACATCTGTCTGCCCTCTGTCTATCTCCCAATATGTTCCTACATCTGTCTACCTTCTGCCTATCTCCCAATATGTTCCTACATCTGTCTGCCCTCTGTCTATCTCCCAATATGTTCCTTCCTCTGTCTGCCCTCTGTCTATCTCCCAATATGTTCCTACATCTGTCTACCTTCTGCCTATCTCCCAATATGTTCCTACATCTGTCTGCCCTCTGTCTATCTCCCAATATGTTCCTACATCTGTCTGCCCTCTGTCTATCTCCCAATATGTTCCTACATCTGTCTGCCCTCTGTCTATCTCCCAATATGTTCCTACATCTGTCTGCCCTCTGTCTATCTCCCAATATGTTCCTACATCTGTCCTATCATGTAATAAAAATACAGATCTCTGTTTTCCCTTTAGAAAAAGAATCTCAGTCCTCCGTTTTACTATCTGTAGCTCAGTTAGTAGAGCATTAGCATCGGCAGGCTTCCATTCCCAGGACCAGCCGTACATCAAATATATGCAGCGAGACTGTTAAGTTGCTTAGGATAAATATTATGATTATTATGATTCCATTATTTTGCTTTCAGGACCGCCTGAAGTCGTCCATCACAGAGCCGTCTTCTGGGGAGCTGGTGCATCACGTCTTTATTCCCCTGGGCCTGGTATGTATTTACTAGACTGGTCCCAGATCTGTCCACTGGGCCTGGTATGTATTTACTAGACTGATCCCAGACCTGTCCACTGGGCCTGGTAGGTATTTACTAGACTGATCCCAGACCTGTCCACTGGGCCTGGTAGGTATTTACTAGACTGATCCCAGACCTGTCCACTAGGCCTGGTAGGTATTTACTAGACTGATCCCAGACCTGTCCACAGGTCCCAGACCTGTCCACTGGGCCTGGTATGTATTTACTAGCCTGATCCCAGATCTGTCCACTGGGCCTGGTATGTATTTACTAGCCTGATCCCAGATCTGTCCACTGGGCCTGGTATGTATTTACTAGCCTGATCCCAGATCTGTCCACTGGGCCTGGTATGTATTTACTAGCCTGATCCCAGATCTGTCCACTGGGCCTGGTATGTATTTACTAGACTGATCCCAGACCTGTCCACTGGGCCTGGTAGGTATTCACTAGACTGATCCCAGACCTGTCCACTGGGCCTGGTAGGTATTTACTAGACTGATCCCAGACCTGTGCACAGGTCCCAGACCTGTCCACTGGGCCTGGTATGTATTTACTAGCCTGATCACAGACCTGTCCACAAGGCCTGGCAGGTATTTACTAGCCTGGTCCCAGATCTGTCCACTGGTCTTGGTAGGTATTTACTGGCCTGATCCCAGATCTGTGTGTTCTGTAGTGGCCAACTCCATTGGTTGCTGACAATGCTGTACCAACATACCTGGGACCAGGCTAGATGTTCACTCCTTATCAGCACAGCCACAGGATACCTAACCAGCAATGCTATCTGTGAAGTGTGCATGTGCAATAACTCCATCCACCCTTGCACTCCTTCTAAACAACGCACATTTTAGAAACTTTGGCAAACGGAAAAGTCTACAAAACTTAGTCCACTCTGTTCGTAACAAATTATAGTTTTGGGAACAGAAAACTTTATAGAGATCAAATGTTTCAGCAATGAGAAAATTAGCAGAATGTCAGCCAAAATCAATCTCGCTCTATCTTCTTCCACTGCTGGCCAATGAGCTTCCTCTCATGACCATATTTGGTAGTGAGTGGAAACGCCAATCGGATGCTTCACATTCACCTGTTGAAATATCTGGTTCATTGTTCTATCTGTGGTGATACTGTATGATTATCTGTCTGTCTGTCTATCTGTCTCTGTGTCACAGGTGGACATCAGTGTTAAGTCTGATATCGATCCATGTCTCTCTCTCGCTCTCTGGTTTCAGATGGTGAAGACTACTGACGGGCCAGAGATGGGGGCGACTGTGGTCAGTCCAGCCTTGACCAGTGGTGCTGTGTCTCTACTGCAGAAACACCTGACCGATGAAGAGAAGGAGCTTTGGATCTCCCTAGGGCCTAACTGGACCTTACACTGGTAATATAATCATATATGCTATTTAGCAGATGCTTTTATCTAAACCGACTTACTGTCATTTATGCATTATACATCTTACATATGGGTGGTCCCGGGAATCAAACCCACTATACTGGTGTTACAAGCACCATGCTCTACCAACTGAACTATAGGTGAAACTGGTGTGTGTGTGTGTGTGTGTGTGTGTGTGTGTGTGTGTGTGTGTGTGTGTGTGTGTGTGTGTGTGTGTGTGTGTGTGTGTGTGTGTGTGTACTGCTATGATGTCTGTGCTTATTGCTGTACAGATGCAGTATCTTAATTTGAGCATGATTCACAAAGCAGGAAAATAATCCTGCAGCAACAGGAAATGTGTGTTGTTGTGTAGATTATAGTTAGACATTTTTTGCAGGGTGAAAGTAAGACATTTAAAATGGAAAATACAAACTTTAGAAGCCTTTTTAACCCTGGAATACACTACAAGTAAAGATTTCCTGCTGAGCAGGAAAATTCCTGCAACAACAGGATTATCAAATTAAGATAAGGCATCTGTATGATTGTGTGTAGTTCATATGCACATTGTCATCCATAGACAAGGCTCAAGACAAGTCCTGACCCTTGGCCTCTTTCTCTCCCAGCTCCCAGCTTGTTGAGTCTGTCCCTCCATACTCACCTGTCTTTCTGGATGGATGGCAGCCTGAGGCCTTTGACCCAGAAGGTCAACTTTGGGAGGACCCAATCAAGTCACAGCACAAACAGGACGCTCTTCAATACAGTGTAGAGGTATACTTACTGTAGCATTGGCTAGTGGAACTGTACAGTGCAGAGGTATACTTACTGTAGCATTGTCTAGTGGAACTGTACAGTGTAGAGGTATACTTACTGTAGCATTGTCTAGTGGAACTGTACAGTGTAGAGGTATACTTACTGTAGCATTGTCTAGTGGAACTGTACAGTGTAGAGGTGTACTTACTGTAGCATTGTCTAGTGGAACTGTACAGTGTAGAGGTATACTTACTGTAGCATTGTCTAGTGGAACTGTACAGTGTAGAGGTATACTTACTGTAGCATTGTCTAGTGGAACTGTACAGTGTAGAGGTATACTTACTCTAGCATTGTCTAGTGGAACTGTACAGTGTAGAGGTATACTTACTCTAGCATTGTCTAGTGGAACTGTACAGTGTAGAGGTATACTTACTGTAGCATTGTCTAGTGGAACTGTACAGTGTAGAGGTGTACTTACTGTAGCATTGTCTAGTGGAACTGTACAGTGTAGAGGTGTACTTACTGTAGCATTGTCTAGTGGAACTGTACAGTGTAGAGGTATACTTACTGTAGCATTGTCTAGTGGAACTGTACAGTGTAGAGGTATACTTACTCTAGCATTGTCTAGTGGAACTGTACAGTGTAGAGGTATACTTACTGTAGCATTGTCTAGTGGAACTGTACAGTGTAGAGGTGTACTTACTGTAGCATTGTCTAGTGGAACTGTACAGTGTAGAGGTGTACTTACTGTAGCATTGTCTAGTGGAACTGTACAGTGTAGAGGTATACTTACTGTAGCATTGTCTAGTGGAACTGTACAGTGTAGAGGTGTACTTACTGTAGCATTGTCTAGTGGAACTGTACAGTGTAGAGGTGTACTTACTGTAGCATTGTCTAGTGGAACTGTACAGTGTAGAGGTGTACTTACTGTAGCATTGTCTAGTGGAACTGTACAGTGTAGAGGTATACTTACTGTAGCATTGTCTAGTGGAACTGTACAGTGTAGAGGTATACTTACTGTAGCATTGTCTAGTGGAATTGTACAGTGTAGAGGTGTACTTACTGTAGCATTGTCTAGTGGAACTGTACAGTGTAGAGGTATACTTACTGTAGCATTGTCTAGTGGAACTGTACAGTGTAGAGGTATACTTACTGTAGCATTGTCTAGTGGAACTGTACAGTGTAGAGGTATACTTACTGTAGCATTGTCTAGTGGAACTGTACAGTGTAGAGGTATACTTACTGTAGCATTGTCTAGTGGAACTGTACAGTGTAGAGGTATACTTACTCTAGCATTGTCTAGTGGAACTGTACAGTGTAGAGGTATACTTACTGTAGCATTGTCTAGTGGAACTGTACAGTGTAGAGGTATCGTATTTAGATTGTAATTGATTAGATGTAATTATGTAATCATTCCTTCTTATTCCTTCCCTAATTTAGGACCCTCCTGACCAGGCTGAGGAAGGACCCAGCTCAGTCCAGCACACTGACGAATCGTACGTTTCTGACTTCCCCAATAACTGCTGTAATGCTTTTTGTTTACTGATAAACACAGTTCACGAGAAACACAGTTTCACCACTGATTGTGGCACCTTTCACCTTTCACTAAGTTTTATGATAGAGTGCTTGGATCCAATAACTTCCTGTGTCCATAAAACAGAGGGGTGTTTTTTTTAAAAGTTATTACTTTTCTACTATTTATATATTTCACATATAATATATAACATTATATATTAATTATATATTAATTACATCATTAATATAGTAAAACAGTAAGTCATTAAAACTAGTTTCCTTTACTCCCATGTTATTAACTCTTTATTCCACGCTGTAATGAACAGTCCTACTGTTTTTCAAAACACCATCAATATTACAAAGAAACAACATCTGTGTGTGAGAGATGACAGGTAACACAAACTGATCACACAGTTAAATGACAGGTAACACAAACTGATCACACAGATAGATGACAGGTAACACAAACTGATCACACAGTTAGATGACAGGTAACACAAACTGATCACACAGTTAAATGACAGGTAACACAAACTGATCACACAGTTAGATGACAGGTAACACAAACTGATCACACAGTTAAATGACAGGTAACACAAACTGATCACACAGATAGATGACAGGTAACACAAACGGATCACACAGTTAGATGACAGGTAACACAAACTGATCACACAGTTAAATGACAGGTAACACAAACTGATCACACAGTTAAATGACAGGTAACACAAACTGATCACACAGATAGATGACAGGTAACACAAACGGATCACACAGTTAGATGACAGGTAACACAAACTGATCACACAGTTAGATGACAGGTAACACAAACGGATCACACAGTTAGATGACAGGTAACACAAACTGATCACACAGTTAGATGACAGGTAACACAAACTGATCACACAGTTAGATGACAGGTAACACAAACTGATCACACAGTTAGATGACAGGTAACACAAACTGATCACACAGTTAGATGACAGGTAACACAAACCGATCACACAGTTTGATGACAGGTAACACAAACTGATCACACAGTTAGATGACAGGTAACACAAACTGATCACACAGTTAGATGACAGGTAACACAAACTGATCACACAGTTAAATTACAGGTAACACAAACTGATCACACAGTTAGATGACAGGTAACACAAACTGATCACACAGTTAGATGACAGGTAACACAAACTGATCACACAGTTAGATGACAGGTAACACAAACTGATCACACAGTTAGATGACAGGTAACACAAACTGATCACACAGTTAGATGACAGGTAACACAAACTGATCACACAGTTAGATGACAGGTAACACAAACTGATCACACAGTTAGATGACAGGTAACACAAACTGATCACACAGTTAGATGACAGGTAACACAAACTGATCACACAGTTAGATGACAGGTAACACAAACTGATCACACAGTTAGATGACAGGTAACAGAAACGGATCACACAGTTAAATGACAGGTAACACAAACTGATCACACAGTTAGATGACAGGTAACACAAACTGATCACACAGTTAGATGACAGGTAACACAAACGGATCACACAGTTAAATGACAGGTAACACAAACTGATCACACAGTTAGATGACAGGTAACACAAACTGATCACACAGTTAGATGACAGGTAACACAAACAGATCACACAGTTAGATGACAGGTAACACAAACTGATCACACAGTTAAATGACATGTAACACAAACTGATCACACAGTTAGATGACAGGTAACACAAACGGATCACACAGTTAAATGACAGGTAACACAAACTGATCACACAGTTAGATGACAGGTAACACAAACTGATCACACAGTTAGATGACAGGTAACACAAACAGATCACACAGTTAGATGACAGGTAACACAAACTGATCACACAGTTAAATGACATGTAACACAAACTGATCACACAGTTCAATGGGAGTTTCATTAATCTACACCCGTCTCTTCATGTGCACATTCCCCATTATGGATTTACCAACGTTGGAAACTCACCATGATAGGGAGTGGGCAAGTGCATGCTTTGGCAGAAGGGTGGCAAATTCATCTTTCCTCAATTCTCAATTAGGTCAGAGGGGAGGGACCGTCAACCTTCTAATCCAATATGGCTGAGAAGTTGGCGAGGAGATTGGACTTGAGGAATCAAGGAATCAAGGAATCAAGGAAATACAATTGAAGAAATCCAGCCCAGTCACGGACCAGGATGTCTTGCTCCCAGGCAGACTAAATAACTTTTTTGCCCGCTTTGAGGACAATACAGTGCCACTGACACGGCCTGCAACGAAAACATGCGGTCTCTCCTTCACTGCAGCCGAGGTGAGTAAGACATTTAAACGTGTTAACCCTCGCAAGGCTGCAGGCCCAGACGGCATCCCCAGCCGCGCCCTCAGAGCATGCGCAGACCAGCTGGCCGGTGTGTTTACGGACATATTCAATCAATCCCTATACCAGTCTGCTGTTCCCACATGCTTCAAGAGGGCCACCATTGTTCCTGTTCCCAAGAAAGCTAAGGTAACTGAGCTAAACGACTACCGCCCCGTAGCACTCACATCCGTCATCATGAAGTGCTTTGAGAGACTAGTCAAGGACCATATCACCTCCACCCTACCTGACACCCTAGACCCACTCCAATTTGCTTACCGCCCAAATAGGTCCACAGACGATGCAATCTCAACCACACTGCACACTGCCCTAACCCATCTGGACAAGAGGAATACCTATGTGAGAATGCTGTTCATCGACTACAGCTCGGCATTCAACACCATAGTACCCTCCAAGCTCGTCATCAAGCTCGAGACCCTGGGTCTCGACCCCGCCCTGTGCAACTGGGTACTGGACTTCCTGACGGGCCGCCCCCAGGTGGTGAGGGTAGGCAACAACATCTCCTCCCCGCTGATCCTCAACACTGGGGCCCCACAAGGGTGCGTTCTGAGCCCTCTCCTGTACTCCCTGTTCACCCACGACTGCGTGGCCACACACGCCTCCAACTCAATCATCAAGTTTGCGGACGACACAACAGTGGTAGGCTTGATTACCAACAACGACGAGACGGCCTACAGGGAGGAGGTGAGGGCCCTCGGAGTGTGGTGTCAGGAAAATAACCTCACACTCAACGTCAACAAAACTAAGGAGATGATTGTGGACTTCAGGAAACAGCAGAGGGAACACCCCCCTATCCACATCGATGGAACAGTAGTGGAGAGGGTAGCAAGTTTTAAGTTCCTCGGCATACACATCACAGACAAACTGAATTGGTCCACTCACACAGACAGCATCGTGAAGAAGGCGCAGCAGCGCCTCTTCAACCTCAGGAGGCTGAAGAAATTCGGCTTGTCACCAAAAGCACTCACAAACTTCTACAGATGCACAATCGAGAGCATCCTGGCGGGCTGTATCACCGCCTGGTATGGCAACTGCACCGCCCTCAACCGTAAGGCTCTCCAGAGGGTAGTGAGGTCTGCACAACGCATCACCGGGGGCAAACTACCTGCCCTCCAGGACACCTACACCACCCGATGTCACAGAAAGGCCATAAAGATCATCAAGGACATCAACCACCCGAGCCACTGCCTGTTCACCCCGCTATCATCCAGAAGGCGAGGTCAGTACAGGTGCATCAAAGCTGGGACCGAGAGACTGAAAAACAGCTTCTATCTCAAGGCCATCAGACTGTTAAACAGCCACCACTAACACTGAGTGGCTGCTGCCAACACACTGACACTGACTCAACTCCAGCCACTTTAATAATGGGAATTGATGGGAAATGATGCAAATATATCACTAGCCACTTTAAACAATGCTACCTTATATAAATGTTACTTACCCTACATTATTCATCTCATATGCATACGTATATACTGTACTCTATATCATCGACGGTATCCTTATGTAATACATGTATCACTAGCCACTTTATACTATGCCACTTTGTTTACATACTCATCTCATTTGTACATACTGTACTCGGTACCATCTACTGTATCTTGCCTATGCTGCTCTGTACCATCACTCATTCATATATCCTTATGTACATATTCTTTATCCCCTTACACTGTGTACAAGACAGTAGTTTTGGAATTGTTAGTTAGATGCTTGTTATTACTGCATTGTCGGAACTAGAAGCACAAGCATTTCGCTACACTCGCATTAACATCTGCTAACCATGTGTATGTGACAAATAAAATTTGATTTGATTTGATTTGATTTGAGATCGACCCTAGGACTGTCTGTTACAACTGAGATTGACCCTAGGACTGTCTGATACAACTGAGATTGACCCAGGGACTGTTTGATAGAACTGAGATTGACCCTAGGACTGTCTGATACAACTGAGATTGACCCTAGGACTGTCTGATACAACTGAGATTAACCCTAGGACTGTCTGATACAACTGAGATTGACCCTAGGACTGTCTGACAACTGAGATTGACCCTAGGACTGTCTGACAACTGAGATTGACCCCAGGACTGTCTGACAACTGAGATTGACCCCAGGACTGTCTGACAACTGAGATTGACCCTAGGACTGTCTGACAACTGAGATTGACCCAAGGAATGTCTGTTACAACTGAGATTGACCCCAGGACTGTCTGACAACTGAGATTGACCCCAGGACTGTCTGACAACTGAGATTGACCTCAGGACTGTCTGACAACTGAGATTGACCCTAGGACTGTCTGACAAATGAGATTGACCCCAGGGACTGTCTGACAACTGAGATTGACCCCAGGACTGTCTGACAACTGAGATTGACCCCAGGACTGTCTGACAACTGAGATTGACCCTAGGACTGTCTGTTACAACTGAGATTGACCCCAGGGCTGTCTGACAACTGAGATTGACCCCAGGACTGTCTGTTACAACTGAGATTGACCCTAGGACTGTCTGACAACTGAGATTGACCCCAGGACTGTCTGACAACTGAGATTGACCCTAGGACTGTCTGACAACTGAGATTGACCCTAGGACTGTCTGATACAACTGAGATTGATCCTAGGACTGTCTGTTACAACTGAGATTGACACTAGGACTGTCTGACAACTGAGATTGACCCTAGGACTGTCTGACAACTGAGATTGACCCAAGGAATGTCTGTTACAACTGAGATTGACCCCAGGACTGTCTGACAACCTAGATTGACCCCAGGACTGTCTGACAACTGAGATTGACCTCAGGACTGTCTGACAACTGAGATTGACCCTAGGACTGTCTGACAAATGAGATTGACCCCAGGGACTGTCTGACAACTGAGATTGACCCCAGGACTGTCTGACAACTGAGATTGACCCCAGGACTGTCTGACAACTGAGATTGACCTCAGGACTGTCTGTTACAACTGAGATTGACCCCAGGGCTGTCTGACAACTGAGATTGACCCCAGGACTGTCTGTTACAACTGAGATTGACCCTAGGACTGTCTGACAACTGAGATTGACCCCAGGACTGTCTGATAGAACTGAGATTGACCCTAGGACTGTCTGTTTCTCCTCCAGAGATGGCAGTGAACTCCCACCTGAGGGCGAGAGAATGTTCAGCTGCAGCTACGGCTTTGTTGCCAGGAACAGCAGTGAACTCTCCGTGCTGCAGGGAGAAACTCTGGAGGTTTTTATTCTAGAATGTTTGTACTACATGACAACACTATAATAATGTGTGAATTGCATGTTAAATACTGTCTGAGTCTCAAACAAGACCCTACTCCCTATATAGTGCGCTTCCTTTGACCAGAGCCTATAAGGTCTCCTTGTGTCACTCAACTATAATTTACAGAAGTTCACATGTATTGAATTATCCTCCTTACTTAAACAGTTCTCACAAATTAATTCCATTCTGTGAGCTTTATTGTCTTGATTCAGTATATCTCACATGGCCATGAACACATAGAGCGAACACATTATTTATAACAAGTGGATCACAATTCCATATTATGAATAAAAATCCTAATTCGAATCCTCTCTCTTCTAGGTGATTGAGTCGTCAAATCGTTGGTGGAAGTGCCGCAATAACTTTGACCAGATTGGGTTTGTTCCCTTCAACATTCTGGAGCCTCTGTCTGCCCTCAACAACAACCATAGGGATAGCCCAGTGGCACTCAGACAGTCCAAGGTAATGGACGCACGCACGCACGCACGCACACACGCACACACACACGCACACGCACACGGTTGACACCATTTCCACACTAACGGTGCCTCTTTACAATGATGTGATACAACTTTGATACAAAGTCCCCACTTGTTGTAGCAAACAAGTATTATGAAATACACACTTTGTGACTTGTCAGATAAATATCAGCAAGCTAGCTATTGGTCTGCTTGGTTAACTAGCTAGTGGTCTGCTTGGTTAACTAGCTAGTGGTCTGCTTGGTTAACTAGCTAGTGGTCTGCTTGGTTAGCTAGCTAGCTGCTTGGCTAAACACAGAATGTCAGCACACTGTTTTCTGATTGGCTAAACGGATCCATTTCATCTTTAGCTAAGATTTGAGGTGTTGAATCTTGGAAACTACCGCAGACAACATGAGACGTTCTAAAACTACAACAGATCAAGCTAATTCCGTTCTAAAATGGCATAAAACCGTCTCATCTCGGCTGTTGTATCTGAACTGGGCTTAATAGACACATACTCACCAACTCATCTGAGTTACCCTGTGTGTTTGTGTTTCTGTTTGACAGAAGGTGCCCTTCGCCCCTGCAAGGCACTTCTCCTACACCCCCTCCAGCAGAGAAGGGGCCAACCTCCCCGCCGTGCCCCGCCGTCCTCACAGCATGTCCCCCTCCACCATGACAGGGGGCGACAGAGACAAAGGTAAGCCTGTGGTTTGGTGGTCTATAGTGGTCAGTGTCACCACCCACCTCCAGGTACACATTCCTCCCTCTGACCGTTGACACATTTTCCTCCATGTATTTAAATAGTTTAGCCAATGAGGTTTCTGCATTATGACGCATTTACATGACTCTAAAACATTCTATGACAGCCATGTTAACTCTGCATTTACATGACACTACAACATTCTATGACAGCCATGTTAACTCTTCATTTACATGACACTACAACATTCTATGACAGCCATGTTAACTCTTCATTTACATGACACTACAACATTCTATGACAGCCATGTTAACTCTTCATTTACATGACACTACAACATTCTATGACAGCCATGTTAACTCTTCATTTACATGACACTACAACATTCTATGACAGCCATGTTAACTCTTCATTTACATGACACTACAACATTCTATGACAGCCATGTTAACTCTTCATTTACATGACTCTACAACATTCTATGACAGCCGTGTTAACTCTTCATTTACATGACACTACAACATTCTATGACAGCCATGTTAACTCTTCATTTACATGACACTACAACATTCTATGACAGCCGTGTTAACTCTTCATTTACATGACACGACAACATTCTATGACAGCCGTGTTAACTCTTCATTTACATGACACTACATGACACGACAACATTCTATGACAGCCGTGTTAACTCTTCATTTACATGACACGACAACATTCTATGACAGCCGTGTTAACTCTTCATTTACATGACACGACAACATTCTATGACAGCCGTGTTAACTCTTCATTTACATGACACTAGAACATTCTATGACAGCCATGTTAACTCTTCATTTACATGACACTACAACATTCTATGACAGCCGTGTTAACTCTTCATTTACATGACACTAGAACATTCTATGACAGCCATGTTAACTCTTCATTTACATGACACTACAACATTCTATGACAGCCGTGTTAACTCTTCATTTACATGACACGACAACATTCTATGACAGCCGTGTTAACTCTTCATTTACATGACACTACATGACACGACAACATTCTATGACAGCCGTGTTAACTCTTCATTTACATGACACTAGAACATTCTATGACAGCCGTGTTAACTCTTCATTTACATGACACGACAACATTCTATGACAGCCGTGTTAGCTCTTCATTTACATGACACTACAACATTCTATGACAGCCGTGTTAACTCTTCATTTACATGACACTACAACATTCTATGACAGCCATGTTAACTCTTCATTTACATGACACTACAACATTCTATGACAGCCATGTTAGCTATTCATTTACATGACACTACAACATTCTATGACAGCCGTGTTAGCTCTTCATTTACATGACACTACAACATTCTATGACAGCCGTGTTAGCTCTTCATAGCTCACTAACCCAACTCAACATGCTATACATGACTAATAAGCTGCTGCAGTAGTGAGGAGGCTGTACAGTATAACATTAACTCTGCATAGAATATAACTGCTGTAACAAAGACATGACTGTCTTATAGACATAAAGTAACCACTATAACTAATATATGACTGTCTTATAGACATAAAGTAACCACTATAACTAATATATGACTGTCTTATAGACATAATGTAACCACTATAACTAATATATGACTGTCTTATAGACATAAAGTAACTACTATAACTAAGATATGACTGTCTTATAGACATAAAGTAACTACTATAACTAATATATGACTGTCTTATAGACATAATGTAACCACTATAATAAAGATATGACTGTCTTATAGACATAAAGTAACCACTATAATAAAGATATGACTGTCTTATAGACATAAAGTAACTACTATAACTAATATATGACTGTCTTACAGACATAAAGTAACTACTATAACTAATATATGACTGTCTTACAGACATAAAGTAACTACTATAACTAAGATATGACTGTCTTATAGACATAAAGTAACTACTATAACTAATATATGACTGTCTTATAGACATAATGTAACCACTATAATAAAGATATGACTGTCTTATAGACATAAAGTAACCACTATAATAAAGATATGACTGTCTTATAGACATAAAGTAACTACTATAACTAATATATGACTGTCTTACAGACATAAAGTAACTACTATAACTAATATATGACTGTCTTACAGACATAAAGTAACTACTATAACTAATATATGACTGTCTTATAGACATAAAGTAACTACTATAACTAATATATGACTGTCTTATAGACATAAAGTAACCACTATAACTAAAATATGACTGTCTTATAGACATAATGTAACTACTATAATAAAGATATTTATGTCTTATAGACATAAAGTAACCACTATAACTAATGTATGACTGTCTTATAGACATAAAGTAACCACTATAACTAAGATATGTCTGTCTTATAGACATAATGTACCTGAAATACTCATGACACATAAAAAGGTATCTAGTTAGCCTGGCTGGCTGTAGTCTATACTAACTGGCTACTTAGCTAGCAATGATGATGATCTCATACACACTACAAAGGTACCACATGACTTTATCCCCTGACAGACAGCATGTCATAGACACCATGTACTGGTAATCCTCACTTGTTTTCTGCAGCACAAATACAGCTAAACATGGTGCAACTTAGAACTTGTCTTGATACTTCTGAGGAGAACTCACAAACGATCTGTTCTCTGTCTCCACCTCACTATTTATGTGCAGGTTGAATAACGATTAGTTATTTTTGAACGACCACTTTTACTGACTCGAGAGTCACGATTTTTATTTTTTGTGTGACTCTTTTATTTTAGTCGTCTGTTTGGCCTGCTAGTACTGGCCTCAATGAGTCCTACAGCAGGATTAATACACGCCCCTCCGGCTCAGCGGCTCCAGAGATGTACTCCGACCACCAACTGTCTGTCATCATGTCATTGGGGAAATAAATCATGAGCATAGAGAAGAAAAAGACATGTTTAGAACTAATCATTGATCGCATGGTGCAAAAATGAAGGCAAATCATTGATTATTGAATGGTATGACGGACCTACCTTAGTTTAACCAAAACATACACAACAACAAACCCGAACTGGAGAATGAATCGTTTAGGGGCTGCATTTCACGAACCACATTGTGCTGATCACCCTCATGGCAGTCAAGTCGTTCTCAATCTAGTCCAAGAGTCGTTCTCAATCTAGTCCAAGAGTCGTTCACAATCTAGTCCAAGAGTCGTTCACAATCTAGTCCAAGAGTCGTTCACAATCTAGTCCAAGAGTCGTTCACAATCTAGTCCAAGAGTCGTTCACAATCTAGTCCAAGAGTCATTCACTATCTAGTCCATGAGTCGGTCTCAATCTAGTCCAAGAGTTGTTCACAATCTAGTCCAAGAGTTGTTCACAATCTAGTCCAAGAGTCGTTCTCAATCTAGTCCAAGAGTCATTCACTATCTAGTCCAAGAGTCGTTCTCAATCTAGTCCAAGAGTCGTTCACAATCTAGTCCAAGAGTCGTTCACAATCTAGTCCATGAGTCGTTCACAATCTAGTCCAAGAGTCGTTCACAATCTAGTCCGGTTGTGGCCACAAGTAGACCTCGTTTCAAATATATCAAGAATGTTTTTATTTGTATGTTTAGCGATCAGTAAACATAGATGTTTTAACCCTTTGACATGTCTCAGTCACACAGCTCCAATAAGCCCCTTATGGTGAACAACATGTGAATGAGAGGCTTATAGAATCATTACTTTTTTGAGTTTTCAGTTCATTGTTCGTCGGTAGGGGGTCCTGCACGCTCTGGGCATTACTGACTCAAATGAACCTAATGAGTCGAAACATTTGTTCTTTTGACTGAACGAGTCTGAAAGATCCGAGTCAGTAAAAAGAGCCAAACTTTCCATCACTGCAACTCACTGGCTGGAGGCGGGACTTACAACCAACAGGTGGAAGAGAATGCCTCTGATTGGGTAGAAAGTTAGGGGTGATTGACTGATGAGCTGTCAGGCATTCTAAATAAAGGGACAAACTAGGGGTGTATAGAGAAATACTAAATCTGAATGGGTGGCTGTTTTAACAATCCTATTCCCTATATAGTGCACTTCTCTTTTTTTTTTACAATTCAATACCAGAAATAGTACACTATATAGGGAATAGGGTGCCATTTGGGATTCAGAATAGCACTACTCTTATCAGACACTGTGTTTTCTGTTCATAGCACTGCAGACCGGCTGGCTACTTCTAAAGGTTTAGTGGTTGTGTTATACCTGCATGTTCTGTATCATGTTGCTAAGCCTCCTGACAATATCCACCCACTCTAGATCCCTCTGGTAAAATGGGTTAAATGACTACAATGTAGTCAATGTAATGTCTAACCCTAAAGCTGTGTAGTCAATGTGTAGTCAATGTAATGTCTAACCCTAAAGCTGTGTAGTCCAAGTCAATGTAGTCAATGTAATGTCTAACCCTAAAGCTGTGTAGTCAATGTAATATCTAACCCTAAAGCTGTGTAGTCAATGTGTAGTCAATGTAATGTCTAAC
Organism: Oncorhynchus clarkii lewisi; assembly: GCF_045791955.1. Taxonomy (NCBI): domain Eukaryota; kingdom Metazoa; phylum Chordata; class Actinopteri; order Salmoniformes; family Salmonidae; genus Oncorhynchus; species Oncorhynchus clarkii. Next base: position 89,638,070 of record NC_092158.1, read on the forward strand.
CCTAAAGCTGTGTAGTCAATGTGTAGTCAATGTAATGTCTAACCCTAAAGCTGTGTAGTCAATGTGTAGTCAATGTAATGTCTAACCCTAAAGCTGTGTAGTCCAAGTCAATGTAGTCAATGTAATGTCTAACCCTAAAGCTGTGTAGTCAATGTGTAGTCAATGTAATGTCTAACCCTAAAGCTGTGTAGTCCAAGTCAATGTAATGTCTAACCCTAAAGCTGTGTAGTCCAAGTCAATGTAGTCAATGTAATGTCTAACCCTAAAGCTGTGTAGTCAATGTAATATCTAACCCTAAAGCTGTGTAGTCCAAGTCAATGTAGTCAATGTAATGTCTAACCCTAAAGCTGTGTAGTCCAAGTCAATGTAGTCAATGTAATGTCTAACCCTAAAGCTGTGTAGTCCAAGTCAATGTAGTCAATGTAATATCTAACCCTAAAGCTGTGTAGTCAATGTAATGTCTAACCCTAAAGCTGTGTAGTCCAAGTCAATGTAGTCAATGTAATGTCTAACCCTAAAGCTGTGTAGTCAATGTAATATCTAACCCTAAAGCTGTGTAGTCCAAGTCAATGTCTAACCCTAAAGCTGTGTAGTCCAAGTCAATGTAGTCAATGTAATGTAATGTAAATCTAAAGCTGTGTAGTCCAAGTCAATGTAGTCAATGTAATGTCTAACCCTAAAGCTGTGTAGTCCAAGACAATGTAGTCAATGTAATGTCTAACCCTAAAGCTGTGTAGTCCAAGTCAATGTAGTCAATGTAATATCTAACCCTAAAGCTGTGTAGTCAATGTAATGTCTAACCCTAAAGCTGTGCAGTCCAAGTCAATGTAGTCAATGTAATGTCTAACCCTAAAGCTGTGTAGTCAATGTGTAGTCAATGTAATGTCTAACCCTAAAGCTGTGTAGTCAATGTGTAGTCAATGTAATGTCTAACCCTAAAGCTGTGTAGTCAATGTAATATCTAACCCTAAAGCTATGTAGTCAATGTGTATTCAATGTGTGTGTGTGTGTGTGTGTGTGTGTGCGTGCGTGCGTGTGCATGTGCGCGTGCGTGTGTGTGTGTAGTTGTGTGTGTGTGATAGAATACATGTTTATAAGTGAGAACATGCTTGTAACAGTGTGCGTATACAGTATGTACACATTCTTAACTGACATTAAATGTGTGTGTGACCCCTGTACACAGGCTTTATGGTGAACGATGAGCTCCTCCAGCGGCTGGCCAACGGCAGGGCGGGCTCCATCCGTCCCCTAGTGATCCCCCGCACCACAGACACCTCGGCCCCCCTGGACTACCATTCCCCTCCTGCGGAGGTAGAGGGCTGGCTGAGAGGGAAGGGCTTCACTGAGCCGTGAGTGGGTGTAGTGGAGCTAGTTCAATCTACTACAGTATACTTGATATACACTATACTTCTGTCACACGTCTATCCTTTCTAACATGGCCATAATAAAGACTACCTTACTGTCCCATCGCTCTCTCCATTCAGGACAGTAACACTTCTGACCCCCTTACTGTCCCATGTCTCTCTCTCCATTCAGGACAGTAACACTTCTGACCACCTTACTGTTCCTTATCTCTCTCCATTCAGGACAGTAACACTTCTGACCACCTTACTGTCCCTTATCTCTCTCTCCATTCAGGGCAGTAACATGTCTGACCACCTTATTGTCCCATATCTCTCTCTCCATTCAGGGCAGTAACACTTCTGACCACCTTACTGTCCCTTATCTCTCGCCATTCAGGACAGTAACACTTCTGACCACCTTACTGTTCCTTATCTCTCTCCATTCAAGACAGTAACACTTCTGACCACCTTACTATCCCTTATCTCTCTTTCCATTCAGGACAGTAACACTTCTGACCCCCTTACTGTCCCATATCTCTCTCTCCATTCAGGACAGTAACACTTCTGACCACCTTACTGTCCCTTATCTCTCTCCGTTCAGTACAGTAACACTTCTAACCACCTTACTGTTCCTTATCTCTCTCTCCATTCAGGACAGTAACACTGCTGGGGAGACTCACTGGTGCTGAGCTCTTCGCCCTGAGTAAAGAGGACCTGCGTATGTTTTCACCAGAGGAGGGTGCCAGAGTGTACAGCCAGATGATGGTGCAGAAGGCTTTACTGGAGGTACAAGCAACCCTATTAACTCGCAACACCATTGACTGGCAACCCCATTGACTGACAACCCCATTGACTGGCAATGCTATTGACTGGCAACCCTATTGACTGGAAGCCTCATACACTGGCAGCCTCATACACTGGCAACCCCATTCTCATCACAACTCTTATAGTGTTGTATCAAAACACATCACTTCCTCATTAATCCTCTTATTTCTCATTTCCCTCTGATTCCTTCTCTTCTGGTTGACATAACTCTCACATTATAGATAGATCCTTGGTTCCCATGCTTTTTTCTCTCTTCTCTTCTCTCCCTCCTTCTCTCCCGCTCTCTTTCCTCTTCCCTCCCTCCTTCTCTCCCTCTCTCTCCTCTTCCCTCCCTCCTTCTCCTCTCTCTCCTCTTCCCTCCCTCCTTCTCCTCTCTCTCCTCTTCACTCCCTCCTTCTCCTCTCTCTCCTCTTCCCTCCCTCCTTCTCTCCCTCTCTCTCCTCTTCCCTCCCTCCTTCTCCTCTCTCTCCTCTTCCCTCCCTCCTTCTCTCCCGCTCTCTCTCCTCTTCTCTCCCTCCTTCTCTCTTCTTCCCTCCCTCCTTCTCCTCTCTCTCCTCTTCCCTCCCTCCTTCTCCTCTCTCTCCTCTTCCCTCCCTGCTTCTCCTCTCTCTCCTCTTCCCTCCCTCCTTCTCCTCTCACTCCTCTTCCGTCCCTCCTTCTCCTCTCTCTCCTCTTCCATCCCTCCTTCTCTCTCCTCTTTCCTATTCAGTGTGACTGGGAGTCTCTGGGAGTTTCTGGGTGTAGATGAATTAATACTTCTAATGACGGACTGGTGTTAGATGTGTAACACATGAATCTCATACAATATATTGTTGGATGGACAAGGTTGTTTAAAATGTCAAGTTATGTTAAACGGACTATACTTTCTGTTTTATTGAATGAAGGGAATGAAGTGAGTCATTTTCCATTTTGGAATCTAACCAATATATTGTAGAACCTTAATCCAACACCTAGAGACTTCCTCAAGAGGTTCAGACCTCTTGGTGTAATGGTTAGGGTGTTAGCTTGACAGTCACTGGACCAGGGTTAGAGTCCCGGTTTGGGCTATCCCTGAATTTGCTACACTGTGGCCAGGACTACATGTCAGAAGGGGGATGACTCAAGGAAGGCACCTCCATCGGAGAGGTGTGTACACATGAGGGACTTGGTAAAGCGTGGGGATACACTCTCCAGAAGGAAGGGGGTAATGACCGTTACGCCAAGAGGTCTGAACCTCTTGACGAGGTTGCTAGGTGTTAGCTGGACTTGGGTTGGAGTCCCAGTCTGGGCTTCCCCCTGAGTTCACTACAATATCACAGCACATACTGTCTCACTGGAAGTGAGAGTAGTTCACTCACATTTTATAATCTGACCAACCATTAGTGACTTGACCTTTCATTACTGTGCTTTGCTACAGACTAGCTTCTTAACGTTAGCAAAGTAACTACTAGCTCCTTAACGTCAGCAAAGTAACTCTACTAGCTCCTTAACGTCAGCAAAGTAACTCTACTAGCTCCTTAACGTTAGCAAAGTAACTCTACTAGCTTCTTAACGTTAGCAAAGTAACTCTACTAGCTTCTTAACGTCAGCAAAGTAACTACTAGCTCCCTAATGTTAGCAAAGTAACTACTAGCTCCTTAATGTTAGCAAAGTAACTACTAGCTCCCTAATGTTAGCAAAGTAACTACTAGCGCCTTAACAGACTGTATTTCTTCCTTTCTTTCTCGGTCTCTCTCTCCATTTCTATTAGGATGTCCGCAAATCCACAGAGCTGGAGACAATGATGGAGAAACAGAAACAGAAAGCGGACTTCCAGCTGGAGAGCAGGAGGCTGTGACCAAGAACAAGCTATACACATGTATATCACTGAAACACAGATATCACTGGTTGATGGATGCCAACACAATAACATTACTGTCACTGTTTAAGAGGACACACAAACTCACTAACATTGTCTGTATGGAGACTCTGATACAGAGATTTCACTTTTAAAGGGTAGTTCACCCAAACTATAAAATTACTTGGTTTTCTTAAGGTGTCCGCATGCTTCCCAGCCAAAACAGTTCGGAAGAGTTTGTGCTTATATTATGATGACATTTTGTGACGTTGTTTGTTTTGGACATTGGTGAAGGTTTTTTAGGCTGTTCAGGCACAACATTTTTCTGGATGCAAGCAGAAGTTTTGAGCCGAAGTCTACGCCCCTTCGTCCATGATTGGTCAACAGTAGGGATTTTTCAATTTAGTCTTTGTTGTCATTCAATGAGAGATGACTCATTTTCATGCAAGAGTTTTCATTGAGAAATACTGCACCAAACATCTTTAGATGGACAATTGTATGACTAAGATCTCCTCTGAAAAAATGTCAAAATTAATGACAGATTTCTTGAGTTACAGTATCTTAGAACAAATCTGACTATTTTGAGGAGGTGTATACTGATTACGGCATCTCAAAATGGACAAACAGTACTGTTGCAGATTTTTTTGTTCAGTTCGGCTAGCCGAGTTCAGCTAGGCGCCAGCCAAACTGAAGCCTGCTGACGCCTTTACCCTGTAAGCAGTCTATCACATTTTAGGAGAAGACCCAGAAGCATACAGTGTCGAAGTAACACAAGTTTATTACTAGAACAGGGGGCAGGCAAAACGACAGATCAAGGGCAGGCAGGGGTCAGTAATCCAGATTAGAGTCCCTAAGGTAAAGAACAGCAGGCAGTCTCGGGGTCAGGTAAGGCAGAGGTTAATAATCCAGTGTGGTGTGACGAGGTACAGAACAGGGTCAGGGCAGGCAGAAAGGTTAAAAAAAACGTGAAAACTAGAAAACAGGAACTAGAACCAGACAGGAGCAAGGTGAAAATGCTGGTAAATTTGACAAACAAAATGAACTGGCAACAGACAAACAGAGAAAACAGGTTTAAATACACTGAGGATAATGGGGAAGATGGGTGACACCTGAGGGGGTGGAGACAAGCACAAAGACAGGTGGAACAGATCAGGGTGTGACACGTATAGGTTATATGTTAATGTTGCACATTTCCCCTGCTGCTGTTTGACCTGGTTACGGTTAGACAGTATGACTTCTAGGTTATATGTTTAATGTTGCACATTTCCCCTGGTGCTGTTTGACCTGGTTACGGTTAGACAGGATGACTTCTAGGTTATATGTTAATGTTGCACATTTCCCCTGCTGCTGTTTGACCTGGTTTGTGTTAGACAGGATGACTTCTAGGTTATATGTTAATGTTGCTCATTTCTCCAAATTAGGAGGGAATAAGTAGGACACCCGGGAATCCTCCAAGTAGGATTTCTGGAAAACCTGTTACCAGAATTCTGCAACCCTATTCGGGTTGCCTAGCGGTTAAGTGCATTGGGCCAGTAACCGAAATATCGCTGGTTCAAATCCCGAGCTGGCAAGGTGGAAAAATATGACATTCTGTCCTTGAGTAAGGCAGTTAACCCCCCAACAACTGCTTCCAGGGTACCGATGACATGGATGTCGAATAAGGCAGCCCCTCGCACCTCTCCAATTCAGTGGATGGGTTACATGTGGTAGGCATGCTTCGGTTCAACGTGTTCAGTTTTACAACTGACTAGGTAGCCCCTTTTCCCTCATATAGTAACTACCATCAGGATATCCTTCCTCCTCACACAGAGTCATAACAACATGGTGGTGTTCATTAGAGTTAGACAGGATGAGTCCTAGGTTATATAGTAACTTCCACCAGGACCTTCTTCCTCCTCACACAGAGTCATAACAACATGGTGGTGTTCATTAGAGTTAGACAGGATGAGTCCTAGGTTATATAGTAACTACCCTCAGGACATCCTTCCTCCTCACACAGAGTCATAACAACATGGTGGTGTTCATTAGAGTTAGACAGGATGAGTCCTAGGTTATATAGTAACTACCCTCAGGACATCCTTCCTCCTCACACAGAGTCATAACAACATGGTGGTGTTCATTAGAGTTAGACAGGATGAGTCCTAGGTTATATAGTAACTTCCACCAGGACCTTCTTCCTCCTCACACAGAGTCATAACAACATAGTGGTGTCGTGTCTTTGGCTATGCCGAATCAAATGCGATTCTATATAATCATTTCTCTGTAATTAATGTTACCTGATTAAGCTAATCAGGTCAATAATTAACTAGAAAATCGGGGCACCACAATTTTTTTTATATTGCTGTTATCTTCCGAATAAACTCTTTAAGACCTGGTAATCTTTTACCTCAGCAGCAGTCGATATTTAATCCTCACATTATTTAGTCTCATCTGAAAGTTGTACATTCTTGGTTATCTTTACGAAGTTGAATCAGCAATACAAAATTTGGTTTAATTATTTATTTACTAAGTACCGAACTAATCACACAGAATTACATATACACAGAATGAATCATGCATTGATGGACCTGGTGAACGGAGCCGATATAGCGGCTGGCTACACAAAGAAAAGGGGAGGAGGGTTTGAGTGAAAGAGCAGGAAGACTGAGGAACAAAGGGAGAAGCTATGCTATCGTAAATACAGTATCTTATGCATTCTAAATTACCATTTGAAAATGGAGAATGCAAAAAATATTTACTCTGAGCTGCGCTATGGTCGGTTGGTCGTAGATGGAAGGCCTTGCTGTCCTTTGAAGAGTGTCTGGTGGTAGAATGGATACTTGGTAGTACCGTCGTCGAGTGGTAGAACAGGTTCTCTGTCAGTCCACTCTTAACCCTCGTCTACAGTTGCTGCGCTAACGCGACGGCTAGGAGGTATCACTCCTTTAGTGAATAAGAGTTCAAAGTTCATACCAAGTTGCCATACTTTAAAGCTCATGCTATATTCTGGCTGGTATAGTCGAAATTCATCCTTTCGGGCGTGTTGACCGTCATCTGTTGTTTAGGATAATTATCATTGTTTTAGTTTACTGCGGAGCCCCTAGCCCCACTGTACATGCCTTAGATACCTCCTTTGTCCCACCTCCCACACATGCGGTGACCTCACGCAGCATAACCAACGTGTCCAGAGATGCAACCTCTCTTATCATCACTCAGTGCCTGGGCTTACCTCCACTGTACCCACACCCCACCATTCCACTGTCTGCACATTATGCCCTGAATCTATTCTACCACGCCCAGAAATCTGCTCCTTTTATTCTCTGTCCCCAACGCACTAGATGACCAGTTTTCTAGCCTTTAGCCGTACCCTCATCCTACTCCTCCTCTATTCCTCGGGTGATGTGGAGGCTAACCCTGGCCCTGCGTGTCCCCAGGCACTCATTTGTTGAATTCTGTAATCGAAAAATCCTTGGTTTCATGCATGTTAACATCAGAAGCCTCCTCCCTAAGTTTGTTTTACTCACTGCTTTAGCACACTCTGCCAACCCTGATGTCCTTGCTGTGTCTGAATCCTGGTTTAGGAAGGCCACCAAAAATTCTGAGATTTCCATACCAAACTACAACACTTTCCGTCAAGATAGAACTGCCAAAGGGGGAGGAGTTGCAATCTACTGCAGAGATAGCTTGCAAAGTTCTGTCATACTTTCCAGGACTATGCCCAAACAGTTTGAGCTTCTAATTTTAAAAATGAATCTCTCCAGAAATAAGTCTCTCACTGTTGCTGCCTGGTCACCAAAAGCACTCACAAACTTCTACAGATGCACAATCGAGAGCATCCTGTCGGGCTGCATCACCGCCTGGTACGGGAACTGCTCCGCCCACAACCGTAAGGCTCTCCAGAGGGTAGTGAGGTCTGCACAACGCATCTCCAAACTACCTGCCCTCCAGGACACCTACACCACCCGATGTCACAGGAAGGCCATAAAGATCATCAAGGACAACAACCACCCGAGCCACTGCCTGTTCACCCCACTATCATCCAGAAGGCGAGGTCAGTACAGGTGCATCAAAGCAGGGACCTAGAGACTGAAAAACAGCTTCTATCTCAAGGCCATCAGACTGTTAAACAGCCACCACTAACACTGAGTGGCTGCTGCCAACACACTGACACTGACTCAACTCCAGCCACTTTAATAATGGGAATTGATGGGAAATGATGTAAATATATCACTAGCCACTTTAAACAATGCCACTTAATATAATGTTTACATACCCTACATTACTCATCTCATCTCATATGTATATGTATATACTGTACTCTATATCATCTACTGCATCTTTATGCAATACATGTATCACTAGCCACTTTAAACTATGCCACTTTGTTTACATACCCTACATTACTCATCTCATATGTATATACTGTACTCGATACCATCTACTGCATCTTGCCTATGCCGTTCTGTACCATCACTCGTTCATATATCTTTATGTACATATTCTTTATCCCTTTACACTTGTGTGTATAAGGTAGTAGTTTTGAAATTGTTAGGTTAGATTACACGTTGGTTATTACTGCATTGTCGGAACTAGAAGCACAAGCATTTCGCTGCACAAGCATTTCGCTACACTCGCATTAACATCTGCTAACCATGTGTATGTGACAAATAAATTTGATTTGATTTGATTTGGTATAGCCCCCCCCTCAGCTCCCAGCTGTGCCCTGGAAACCATATGTGAATTGATTGCCCCCGATCTATCTTCAAAGTTTGTTCTGTTAGGTGACCTAAAATGGGATATGCTTAACACCCCAGCAGTCCTACAACCTAAGCTAGATGCCCTCAATCTCACACAAATTATCAAGGAAACCACCAGGCACGGCCCTAAATCCATAAACATGGGCACCCTCATAGATATTATCCTGACCAACTTGCACTACAAATACACCTCTGATGTTTTCAATCAGGATCTCAGTGATCACTGCCTCATTGCCTGCATCCGCTATGGTTCCGTGGTCAAACGACCACCCCTCATCACTGTCAAACGCTCCCTAAAACACAGGCCTTTCTAATCGACCTGGCCTAGGTATCCAGGAAGGATATTGACCTCATCCCGTCAGTCGAGGATGCCTGGACGTTCTTTAAAAGTCATTTCCTCACCATCTTAAATAAGCATGCCCCTTTCAAAAAATGAACAACTAAGAACAGATATCGCCCTTAGTTCACTCCAGACCTGACTGCCCTTGACCAGCACAAAAACATCCTGTGGCGGACTGCAATAGCATCGAATAGTCCCCGTGATATGCAACTGTTCAGGGAAGTCAGGAACCGATACACACAGTCAGTCAGGAAAGCAAAGGCTAGCTTTTTCAAACAGAAATTTGAATCCTGCAGCTCTAACTCCAAAAAGTTTTGGGACACTGTAAAGTCCATGGAGAACAAGAGCACCCCCTCCCAGCTGCCCACTGCATTGAGGCTAGGCGACACGGTCACCACCGATAAATCCATGATAATCAAACATTTCAATACGCATAGACTACTGCAATGCTCTACTTTCCGGCTACCCGGATAAAGCACTAAATAAACTTCAATTAGTGCTAAATACGGCTGCTAGAATCCTGACTAGAACCAAAAAATTTGATCATATTACTCCAGTGCTAGCCTCTCTACACTGGCTTCCTGTCAAAGCAAGGGCTGATTTCAAGGTTTTACTGCTAACCTACAAAGCATTACATGGGCTTTCTCCTACCTATCTCTCTGATTTGGTCCTGCCGTACATACCTACACGTACGCTACGGTCACAAGACGCAGGCCTCCTAATTGTCCCTAGAATTTCTAAGCAAACAGCTGGAGGCAGGGCTTTCTCCTATAGAGCTCCATTTTTATGGAACAGTCTGCCTGCCCATGTCAGAGACGCAAACTCGGTCTCAACCTTTAAGTCTCTACTGAAGACTCATCTCTTCAGTGGGTCATATGATTGAGTGTAGTCTGGCCCAGGAGTGGGAGGGTGAACGGAAAGGCTCTGGAGCAACGAACCGCCCTTGCTGTCTCTGCCTGGCCGGTTCCCCTCTTTCCACTGGGATTCTCTGTCTCTAACCCTATTACAGGGGCTGAGTCACTGGCTTACTGGGGCTCTCTCATGCCGTCCCTGGAGGGGGTGCGTCACCTGAGTGGGTTGAGTCACTGATGTGGTCATCCTGTCTTGGTTGGCGCCCCCCCCCCTTGGGTTGTGCCGTGGCGGAGGTCTTTGTGGGCTATACTCAGCCTTGTCTCAGGATGGTAAGTTGGTGGTTGAAGATATCCCTCTAGTGCTGTGGGGGCTGTGCTTTGGCAAAGTGGGTGGGGTTATATCCTTCCTGTTTGGCCCTGTCCGGGGGTGTCCTCGGATGGGGCCACAGTGTCTCCTGACCCCTCCTGTCTCAGCCTCCAGTATTTATGCTGCAGTAGTTTATGTGTCGGGGGGCTAGGGTCAGTTTGTTATATCTGGAGTACTTCTCCTGTCCTATTCGGTGTCCTGTGTGAATCTAAGTGTGCGTTCTCTAATTCTCTCTTTCTCTCTTTCTCTCTCTCGGAGGACCTGAGCCCTAGGACCATGCCCCAGGACTACCTGACATGATGACTCCTTGCTGTCACCAGTCCACCTGGCCGTGCTGCTGCTCCAGTTTCTTTCAACTGTTCTGCCTTATTATTATTCGACCATGCTGGTCATTTATGAACATTTGAACATCTTGGCCATGTTCTGTTATAATCTCCACCCGGCACAGCCAGAAGAGGACTGGCCATCCCACATATGCTCTCTCTAATTCTCTCTTTCTTTCTCTCTCCCGGAGGACCTGAGCCCTAGGACCATGCCCCAGGAATACCTGACATGATGACTCCTTGCTGTCCCCAGTCCACCTGACGGTGCTGCTGCTCCAGTTTCAACTGTTCTGCCTTATTATTATTCGACCATGCTGGTCATTTATGAACATTTGAACATCTTGACCATGTTCTGTTATAATCTCCACCCGGCACAGCCAGAAGAGGACTAACCACCCCACATAGCCTGGTTCCTCTCTAGGTTTCTTCCTAGGTTTTGGCCTTTCTAGGGAGTTTTTCCTAGCCACCGTGCTTCTACACCTGCATTGCTTGCTGTTTGGGGTTTTAGGCTGGGTTTCTGTACAGCACTTTGAGATATCAGCTGATGTACGAAGGGCTATATAAATAAATTTGATTTGATTTACAGTGCCTTGCGAAAGTATTCGGCCCCCTTGAACTTTGCGACCTTTTGCCACATTTCAGGCTTCAAACATAAAGATATAAAACTGTATTTTTTTGTGAAGAATCAACAACAAGTGGGACACAATCATGAAGTGGAACGACATTTATTGGATATTTCAAACTTTTTTAACAAATCAAAAACTGAAAAATTGGGCGTGCAAAATTATTCAGCCCCCTTAAGTTAATACTTTGTAGCGCCACCTTTTGCTGCGATTACAGCTGTAAGTCGCTCTATCAGTTTTGCACATCGAGAGACTGAAATTTTTTCCCATTCCTCCTTGCAAAACAGCTCGAGCTCAGTGAGGTTGGATGGAGAGCATTTGTGAACAGCAGTTTTCAGTTCCCTTCCACAGATTCTCGATTCGATTCAGGTCTGGACTTTACTAGGAAAAAAAAAAGCTAACATCTTACCATTACAAATATTAATTTATTAATTTATTTAATTTATTTAACCAAGTAGGCTAGTTGAGAACAAGTTCTCATTTGCAACTGCGACCTGGCCAAGATAAAGCAAATCAGTTCGACACATACAACAACACAGAGTTACACATGGAATAAACAAAACATACAGTCAATAATACAGTAGAACAAAATAAAACAAAAAGTCTATATACAGTGCCTTGCGAAAGTATTCGGCCCCCTTGAACTTTGCGACCTTTTGCCACATTTCAGGCTTCAAACATAAAGATATAAAACTGTATTTTTTTGTGAAGAATCAACAACAAGTGGGACACAATCATGAAGTGGAACGACATTTATTGGATATTTCAAACTTTTTTAACAAATCAAAAACTGAAAAATTGGGCGTGCAAAATTATTCAGCCCCCTTAAGTTAATACTTTGTAGCGCCACCTTTTGCTGCGATTACAGCTGTAAGTCGCTTGGGGTATGTCTCTATCAGTTTTGCACATCGAGAGACTGACGTTTTTCCCATTCCTCCTTGCAAAACAGCTCGAGCTCAGTGAGGTTGGATGGAGAGCATTTGTGAACAGCAGTTTTCAGTTCTTTCCACAGATTTTCGATTGGATTCAGGTCTGGACTTTGACTTGGCCATTCTAACACCTGGATATGTTTATTTTTGAACCATTCCATTGTAGATTTTGCTTTATGTTTTGGATCATTGTCTTGTTGGAAGACAAATCTCCGTCCCAGTCTCAGGTCTTTTGCAGACTCCATCAGGTTTTCTTCCAGAATGGTCCTGTATTTGGCTCCATCCATCTTCCCATCAATTTTAACCATCTTCCCTGTCCCTGCTGAAGAAAAGCAGGCCCAAACCATGATGCTGCCACCACCATGTTTGACAGAGGGGATGGTGTGTTCAGCTGTGTTGCTTTTACGCCAAACATAACGTTTTGCATTGTTGCCAAAAAGTTCAATTTTGGTTTCATCTGACCAGAGCACCTTCTTCCACATGTTTGGTGTGTCTCCCAGGTGGCTTGTGGCAAACTTTAAACAACACTTTTTATGGATATCTTTAAGAAATGGCTTTCTTCTTGCCACTCTTCCATAAAGGCCAGATTTGTGCAATATACGACTGATTGTTGTCCTATGGACAGAGTCTCCCACCTCAGCTGTAGATCTCTGCAGTTCATCCAGAGTGATCATGGGCCTCTTGGCTGCATCTCTGATCAGTCTTCTCCTTGTATGAGCTGAAAGTTTAGAGGGATGGCCAGGTCTTGGTAGATTTGCAGTGGTCTGATACTCCTTCCATTTCAATATTATCGCTTGCACAGTGCTCCTTGGGATGTTTAAAGCTTGGGAAATCTTTTTGTATCCAAATCCGGCTTTAAACTTCTTCACAACAGTATCTTGGACCTGCCTGGTGTGTTCCTTGTTCTTCATGATGCTCTCTGCGCTTTTAACGGACCTCTGAGAGTATCACAGTGCAGGTGCATTTATACGGAGACTTGATTACACACAGGTGGATTGTATTTATCATCATTAGTCATTTAGGTCAACATTGGATCATTCAGAGATCCTCACTGAACTTTTGGAGAGAGTATGCTGCAATGAAAGTAAAGGGGCTGAATAATTTTGCACGCCCAATTTTTCAGTTTTTGATTTGTTAAAATAAGTTTGAAATATCCAATAAATGTCGTTCCACTTCATGATTGTGTCCCACTTGTTGTTGATTCTTCACAAAAAAATACAGTTTTATATCTTTATGTTTGAAGCCATAAATGTGGCAATAGGTCGCAAAGTTCAAGGGGGCCGAATACTTTCGCAAGGCACTGTACATTGAGTGCAAATGAGGTAAGTTAAGGAAATAAATAGGCCATGGTGGCGAAGTAATTACAATATGTCTCTGTAACGTTTTCATTCATCATTTACAATTAATTAATGATTATTCATAATCATGGTAGCATCCACATGAATGTAGAAGTGTTCAGAAACATTTTCTATTCTTACAATACAAGTGAAGTGACTCCACAATGTCACCATTCAGTTTCTATTGGGAAAAAACATAATCCAAAACAAACAGCAAATGCCTTCAACAAGTTTGTAGAGTCACAAGCTTGAGGTTATCACTGCAGACAAGGAATATACACTAAACTTTTGACCATTTTTTTGACTAACTTTTGACTATTTTAATAATACAATATAAGTGAATTTGTCTAAATAATTACAACTTCTTCAAATGGGACAACTAGATACTTAAATTGTATTCAGTATACAGCCCACATCATTCCTATTTTGACATTGAAGCTAACATTCTAAACATGTCTCTATACTCCAGCATTTTAGATCAAATGTTTCATTTGAGGTGACAGTATAATGTCACCTTTTATTCAGGGGATTTCATACGTATCTCTTTCACCATTTAGAATTGAAAGAACTTTACGAATCTTCTCGCCCCATTTGAAGAAGTCTTAAGTTCAGAAACCAATTCACGTATAGTGTATTTGTCACGGTCGTCTGATGAAGAAGGATCAGACCAAAACGCAGCGTGGTGGGTGTTCATGATTTTTATTCAAACTGAACACTGGAACAAAAATAACAAAGAGCAAAACGACAATGAACAGTTCTGTCAGGTGCAGAAACACAAAACAGAAAATAACTACCCACAAAACACAGGTGGGAAAGGGCTGCCTAAGTATGGTTCCCAATCAGAGACAACGATAGACAGCTGTCCCTGATTGAGAACCATACCAGGCCAAAACACAGAAATACAAAACATAGAAAATGAACATAGAATGCCCACCCTAGTCACACCCTGACCAAACCAAAATAGAGACATAAAAAGCTCTAAGGTCAGGGCGTGACAGTATTCCCCCCCCCCCCCCTCAAAGGTGCGGAGTCCGACCGCAAAACCTGAACCTATAGGGGAGGGTCTGGGTGGGCATCTATCCTCGGTGGTGGCTCTGGTGCGGGACGTAGACCCCGCTCCACTTCCGGCTCACCCCGCTTAGGTGGCGCCTCAGGTGTGGGTACCCTCGCTGCCGACACCGGACTGGGGACCCTCGTTGCGGGCCCCGGACTGGCGACCGTTGTCGCTGGAGGATCCGGAATGGAGGACGTCGCTGCTGGAGGCCCTCATTGGAGGCTTCTTGCCGTGGATCATCATTGGAGGCTTCTTGCCGTGGATCATCATTGGAGGCTTCTTGCCGTGGATCATCATTGGAGGCTTCTTGCCGTGGATCATCATTGGAGGCTTCTTGCCGTGGATCATCATTGGAGGCTTCTTGCCGTGGATCATCATTGGAGGCTTCTTGCCGTGGATCATCATTGGAGGCTTCTTGCCGTGGATCATCATCGGAGGCTTCTTGCCGTGGATCATCATCGGAGGCTTCTTGCCGTGGATCATCATTGGAGGCTTCTTGCCGTGGATCATCATTGGAGGCTTTGTGCCGTGGATCATCATTGGAGGCTTCTTGCCGTGGATCATCATTGGAGGCTTCTTGCCGTGGATCATCATTGGAGGCTTCTTGCCGTGGATCATCATTGGAGGCTTCTTGCCGTGGATCATCATTGGAGGCTTCTTGCCGTGGATCATCATTGGAGGCTTCTTGCCGTGGATCATCATTGGAGGCTTCTTGCCGTGGATCATCATTGGAGGCTTCTTGCCGTGGATCATCATTGGAGGCTTCTTGCCGTGGATCATCATTGGAGGCTTCTTGCCGTGGATCATCATTGGAGGCTTTGTGCCGTGGATCATCATTGGAGGCTTCGTGCCGTGGATCATCATTGGAGGCTTCGTGCTGTGGATCATCACTGGAGGCTTCGTGCCGTGGATCATCACTGGAGGTAGGAGACGTATGGGCAGTCTGGTACGTTGAGCTGCCACAGGGCTCACCAGGCTGGGGAGACATACGGGAGAGTTAGTTCTAGGTGCAGGCACAGGACTCACCAGGCTGGAGAGACATACAGGAGGCCTTGTCCTTGGCCGAGGCACCGGATACACTGGGCCGTTGAGGCGCACTGGAGGTCTCAAGCTAAGAGCCTGCACAACCAGTCCTGGCTGGATGGTGACTTTGGCCCGGCACGTGCGGGGCGCAGGCACAGGACGCACTGGGCTGTGCAGACGCACTGGAGACACAGTGCGCAGAGCTGGCGCAGGATATCCTGGGCCGTAGAGACAAACTGGAGGTCTGCCTAAGTCTGCCTAAGTACGGTTCCCAATCAGAGACAACGATAGACAGCTGTCCCTGATTGAGAACCATACCATGCCAAAACACAGAAATACAAAACATAGAAAAATGAACATAGAATGCCCACCCAAATCACACCCTGACCTAACCAAAATAGAGACATAAAAAGTTCTCTAAGGTCAGGGCGTGACAGTATTAAAGTAGTCAAAAGTTTAGTGCTTTGTCCCATATTCCTTGCACACAATGACTACATCAAGCTTGATTTGGTTGTGTTTTGGGTTATGTTTTGTCCAATAGTAACTGAATGGTGAATTATAACTGGAGTAATGTTCTTTCTAAGTGAGTAGATAACATGTTTCTAAACACTATTAAATTAATCCTAGTGATGCCATGATTAAGAAAAATCATGAATGAATCATAAATAATAATGAGAGAAAGGTACAGAGTCTACATCAAAACATGCTTACCGCTCATCATTACCAATAACAGAGGCTAAAACAAAACATGCTAACCTCTCACCGTTACCAATAACAGAGGCTAAAACAAAACATGCTAACCTCTCACCATTACCAATAACAGAGACTACAACAAAACATGCTAACCTCTCATCATTACCAATAACAGAGGCTAAAACAAAACATGCTAACCTCTCACCATTACCAATAACAGAGGCTAAAACAAAACATGCTAACCTCTCACCATTACCAATAACAGAGACTACAACAAAACATGCTAACCTCTCATCATTACCATTAACAGAGGCTAAAACAAAACATGCTAACCTCTCACCATTACCAATAACAGAGGCTAAAACAAAACATGCTAACCTCTCACCATTACCAATAACAGAGGCTAAAACAAAACATGCTAACCTCTCACCATTACCAATAACAGAGGCTAAAACAAAACATGCTTACCTCTCACCAGTACCAATAACAGAGGCTACAGTAAAACATGCTAACCTCTCACCATTACACTCAAAGATAAGGTGACATTCTGTACTGTCGCCTAAAATGAAACAAATCTCAAATCCAAAATGCTGGAGCATAGCACCAAATTTAAAATGGTAAGCTTCACTGTCCAAACACATATGGTGTGGACTATGTGTGCCTGGTAAACACATGTGGATCTGGTGAACAGTTATCACTTGTTGACCAACTACAGGAGTGCTGACCTCAGAATCTCCAGTTTACAGTGGGGATTCCCCAGTCCAGCAGAGAGCAGCTTCACTCCTGAATCCTTCAGGTCATTGTTACTCAGATCCATCTCTCTCAGGTGTGAGGGGTTTGACTCCAGAGCTGAGACCAGAGAAGCACAGCCTTCCTCTGTGACTCCACAGCCTAACAGCCTGCAAAGAGTCAAATCAATTAAAAATCACACTTCTATTATTTGGTGGTGAAGATGGAGTGGCAGTATATTTTTTACAACATTTTAAATGGATGTATCATTATGAAAAATAATCAAAGTCCTGCTTGTAGAGATAAATATAAAACACAAATATGTGAGTAGACTGACCAGACCAGTTTACAAAGCAGTATCAGTCAAAATACAGAAAGTGAGGTATCAGATTTAGATTGTACTGAGTATACAGTCCACACCCTATCGAGTTTGACAGTGAAACTAACATTTTACATTTAGCTCTATACTCAGAATTTTGGATTGGAGATCAAATGTTTCATATGAGGTGACAGTATGTAATGTCATATTTTATTTGAGGGTATTTTCATATCTGTTTCACCATTTAGAAATTACAGCACTTTATGTATCTAGCCCCCCCATTTTAAGAAGTCATAAGTATTCTGACCAATTCACTTGTGTATTAAAGTAGTCAAAAGTTTAGTATTTGGTCCCAAACTCGCAGGTGGCATTTGCAGTTTGTTGTGGTTGGGTTTTGGGTTATGTTTTGCCCAATAGTAATGGAATTGTGGATGATGACTGTCTAAGTGAGTAGATAACATGTTTCTAAACACTACTAAAATAATTTGATGATGCCATGATTAAGAAAATCATGTATGAATAATGAATAATAATGAGTGAGAGCTTTACAGAGACTACAGCAAAACATGCTAACCTCTCACCTTTACCCTGAAATAAAAGGTAACACACTGTACTGTCGCCTAATATGAAACATTCTATATCAAATCCAAAATGCTGGAGCATAGCGACAAATTTAAAACAGCAAGCTTCACTGTCCAAACACATATGGTGTAGATTATGTGTGCCTGGTAAACACATGTGGATCTGGTGAACAGTTATCACTTGTTGACCAACTACAGGAGTGCTGACCTCAGAGTCTCCAGTTTACAGTGGGGATTCCCAAGTCCAGCAGAGAGCAGCTTCACTCCTGAATTCTTCAGGTCATTGTTACTCAGATCCAGCTCTCTCAGGTGTGAGGGGTTTGACTTCAGAGCTGAGACCAGAGAAGCACAGCCTTCCTCTGTGACTCCACAGCCTGACAGCCTGACAGAGAGATAATCATGATTTCACAAAAACACTGTTAATTTAACACCAGTAGTGTAGAAGGACAACGGTTTATTCTCTCAAACAACACATAGATTAATCTTCCGTCTACCACAAATGTATGGTCATATTGTTATACTTATGTGAACATCAATGCATTAACTCAATATGTTTTTCAATGTAGTTTTTCAATATCAGTTCTCTAAAAGGAAAATTTCTTCCTCATGATAAGTACTTAAATGTCATGTTTGTACTCACAGAGCAACTCTGGAGGCTTTGACCACTGGCAGCAGCCTCAGCAGACCTTCCTCTGATGTGGAGTATTTCTTCAGATCAAACACATCCACCTCCTGTTCTGAAGTCAGCAACACAAAGACCAGAGCTGACCACTGTGCAGGTGACAGTTTGGATTTTGAGACACTTCCTGATCTCAGGTAGCTTTGGATCTCCTCCACTAGAGAATGGTCATTCAGTTCATTCAGGCAGTGGAACAGATTGATGCACCTCTCTGGAGAGGGATTCTCTCTGATCTTGTCCTTGATGTACTTGACTGTTTCTTCATGGCTCTGTGAGCTGCTTCTTGTCTTTGTCAGTAGACCTCCTAAGTGCTTCTGATTGGACTCCAGTGAGAGGCCCAGAAGGAAGCGGAGGAAAAGGTCCAAGTTTCCCGTCTCACTTTGTAAGGCTTTATCCACAGCACTCTTGTAGAATGTAACTTCAGGCTTGTCTCTGAACAGTGCAGTAAAGTTCCTATACTTTGATTGCGATTTGGCCATTAGATTCTCATTGTTGTTGATGAATGAGAGGAGCACATATGTGTGGTGTGTGTGTACACAAGGTGTGTGTACATCTCAGTCAGAGTCTTGGGCATCTCTTCTCTCTTATGTTTCAGCATGTGTTCAAGGACTATTGCAGAAATCCAGCAGAAGACTGGAATGTGGCACATGATGTCGAGGCTCCTTGATGTCTTTATGTGTGAGATGATTCTGCTGGCCAAGTCCTCATCACTGAATCTCTTCCTAAAGTACTCCTCCTTCTGAGGGTCATTGAACACTCGTACCTCTGTCACGTCCGTATTACTGCTTTAGTTTTTGCTTGCAGGAATCAGGAGGATATAATTATGGTCAGATTTGCCAAATGGAGGCTGAGGGAGACCTTTGTATGCGTCTCTCTGTGTGGAGTAAAGGTGGTCTAGAGTTTTTTCCCCCTCTGGTTGCCTATGTGACATGCTGGTAGACATTAGGTAAAACAGATTTCAGTCCCCAGCCACTAGTAGCCCTGCTTCTGCATGAGCATTTTCTTGTTTGCTTATGGCCTGATACAGCTCGTTGAGTGCTGTCTTAGTGCCAGCATCGGTTTGTGGTGGTAAATAGATGGCTATGAATAATATAGATGAGAACTCTCTTGGTAGATACTGCTTATCATGAGGTACTCTACCTCAGGCAATGATTTGGAAGACTAAAATGTGTGCAATGATGTGCCAAATATGCGATTTATTGTACTTTTATTGGGTACACATTAGAATAAGCCCCCTCAATATTTGCAGCTGTAGGTGGTAATATCTCTCCAGAAGCTGATCCGTCGTCATTATTGTGAAGTAATTATAATGTTAAGGTCAGATCTGAATGGAGAAAGCTGAACAGCGCTCCCTTTCTTTCGATCCTATCAGTATCGACACCTGCTTCAAAAACGTAAGGGATCATTTTGGGAAACGCATGTTTCATCTTCGGCCGTTGTAGGAAAGATGCATCTTAAAACCCTCATAAGTCTAAGTTTCATCGCTATCAGGAAACCGGCCCCAGAGACTCTTACAGTACAGTTGCTATATCTTAATTTGATAATCCTGTACTGCAGGAATTTTCCTGTCAGACTTGATTAGCTTTAATGAAAAATGGATCAACCCCTACAAAAATGTCCATTAATTACAATCAACATAATACTTAATATTTCCTGTTGCTGCAGGATTATTTTCCTGCTTTGATAAACTGAGTCAAATTAAGATATGGTATATGTAAGTGCGTTCATCTTAAGATAGCTGGGTGAGACAACCACATATCACAATCCAATAATCAGGATACACACATTCCATTCAAGCTCAACAAATGATATACAGTGCATTAGAAAAAAAAAATGTAATACATTTTAGAATAAGGCTGTAACGTAACAAAATGTTGAAAAAGTGAAGGGGTCTGAACACTTTCTGAATGCACTGTATAGTTTTTAAAAAAACAAAAAACATTTTCATTCACATCTGAAATATATTAATACAAAACCTGAGCGAAGTCATATTGAAGGTTTCCGTAAGCATCCACGTATGATGAAAAAACACAAATGTGAAAAAATGGTGGATATAACGTTTTGGAAATAAACTCTTTTGGAAATAAACTCTTTATAAATGATTAAACAATATTCTCATCTCACCTCTTAGTTTTGGTGTCATGTTCCCCAGAGAGACTCATTTTAGAGGCAGTGCCCCTCTCCTCTCTCTTCTCAGAGAATCATTTGAGAGTATTGACCCCTAAAACAAAGAGCCAACATATGTATTAAACATTTGTCTATTCTAAAGGTAGACTCAGCACAGCAGATGCATGTGCAAAGGTTTGCTTCACGCTTCTACAACCTGGTTGCTACGGGACAAAAACAGCGGAGAAGTTTATTCTCCAGCTTCAACGCTCTTAGATGTTAAGGAATCTGACCCTGAGTCTGTGTTTAAAACTTCTGTCTCTATGTTGTATTGTCCATCTGATCTCCATGTTACTGTGATACTTTTCAACTGTTGAGGAAATGTTCGTGCAATCAAATCCATCATTTTTTTTTTACAAAAAGTTGCATTGGAACTAAACATTTATTTATTTTTGTTTAACTAGGCAAGTCAGTTAAGAATAAATTCTTATTATAATGACGGCCTACCAAAAAGGCAAAAGGCCTCCAGCGAGGATGGGGGCTGGGATTAATCATACAAATACATGAAATACAAATAAAGGACAAACACACATTACGACAAGAGAGACAACACAACACTACATAAAGAGAGACCTGAGACAACAACGTAGCACAGCAGCAACACATAACAACAGAACATGATAGCAGCACAACATGACAACAACACGGTAGCAACACAACATGGCAGAAGCACAGGGTGCAAACATTATTGGGCACAGTCGACAGCACAAAGGGAAAGAAGGTACAGACAACAATACATCACGCAAAGCAGCCACAACGGTCAGTAAGAGTGTCTGTGATTGAGTCTTTGAATGAAGAGATTGAGATAAAACTGTCCAGCTTGAGTGTTTGTTGCAGCTCGTTCCTGTCGACTACCTCAAGATCTAAACCCTCAGAGTTCGTAATCACACCTGTGGGGAGAGGGGAATTCTTCTTACCAAACCACATGACCTTTGTTTTGGAGGTGTTCAGACCAAGGTTAAGGCACGTCTGTAGCCATGAAGTGCTTTGAAAGGCTGGTCATGACTCACATCAACACCATTATCCCAGAAACCCTAGACCCACTCCAATTTGCATACCGCCCCAACAGATCCACAGATGATGCAATCTGTATTGCACTCCACACTGCCCTTTCCCACCTGGACAAAAGGAACACCTACATGAGAATGCTGTTCATTGACTATAGCTCAGCGTTCAAACCACATTGCCCTCAAAGCTCATCACTAAGATAAGGACCCTGGGACTAAACACCTCCCTCTGCAACTGGATCCTGGACTTCCTGATGAGCCGCCCCCAGGTGGTAAGGGTAGGTAACAACACATCCGCCACGTGAGTGCTCAGTCCCCTCCTGTACTCCCTGTTCACTCATGACTGCACAGCCAGGCATGACTCCAACACCATCATTAAGTTTGCCAATGACACAAGTCACGTTTTCAACCCCGCGTTACCCTACAATAGACCCAGGTTACATTTAGCCCCACTCTCCCCCATGCATTCATGGGGTATTGTGGAGTGGTAACGTTTATAGCCATGACTTTGAAAAAAAACGGGGTTTTGGTTCAGTTTGTGCATATTTAGGAGTTAAAGTAGGGATGGAAAGCTGGTACTGTTTTTAACATAGGCCATTAAAACTGCTGTTTTCCCCGCAAACTGAAAAATGTGTTATGCATTGTCAGAATGCAGGTTTCCCTCCCTATGACACTCGTAACTTGAATGCGCCTTGAGAGGAATATTTATCTTGCATAGAACACGCAAGCCAACTAGGTTCATTCAGCTTCTGTTATGCGGAGTGGAAGAGGGAACCCAAGAGCAGACTCAGACAAGGAGACTGGGATGAAGTAACCCAGGTATTTATTGACACACATGGGGGAGATGGAGTGCAAGTCAGGGGAAGCTCTGGCAGGTTGCTGGAAACCAGGTGTGGAGGCTGAGGCTGGAGTGAGAGGGGTTGAGACAGGGTAACCAGGTGAGGAGGCTGAGGCTGGAGCGAGAGGGGTTGAGACAGGGTAACCAGGTCCAGAGGGGAAACCAAGGGAGTAGTAGAGTGGGGAATCCAGGACAGAGTAGCAGGTTGAAGAGACGTGGGACTGGAGACAGGGACCAGAGTCAGAGTCAGAGCGGGCAGAACTGTAGCGGAGAGGAAAACAGGATGACAGGATCTGAATAGTAACAAACGGCTGGAAACGTAGACTGACTGATCAGAGATTATGATCTGGCAGTGTGGAAGTAGCAGGGCTGAGTATTTGTAGAGGTCTTGATTATGGAACAGGTTGCAGCTGGTGGGGATTTGCTCTGACTCCAGCACACCTGTCTTTGCCCACTCACACACAGAGAGAGAGAGGGAGAGAGTACTGGGGGAGTAGCGGCAGGTCAAGGAGACACAGGATGAGCAGTAGAGGGTGTGGCAGGAGCAGATGTTACACCTTATAATATCCACTATTCGGTCTTTAAGACCAGTTTTTGGGATGTCTCATTGTCTGACAAACACCACTGCAGCTCGGCCACCTTCCATCGCGGATATGGAAGGCCGCATAGGTGAATGTGGTGGATTGAGACGCAGCCCATGCACAAAAAACAGATAGTAGTAAGCCGGTATGGTCCGATGTTTGAGGTCAAAACACCACCACAAAAACACAGGTTTTAGAAAAATAAGATTCAGCTTTATTAGACATTCATAAGACTGAAGGAAGGGTCTGGAACCTATAGAGCCTCTTAGCAGGACAAGGTGGGTCTGGAACCTATAGAGCCTGTTAGCAGGACACGATGGGTCTGGAACCTATAGAGCCTGTTAGCAGGACAAGATGGGTCTGGAACCTATAGAGCCTGTTAGCAGGACAAGATGGGTCTGGAACCTATAGAGCCTGTTAGCAGAACAAGATGGGTCTGGAACCTATAGAGCCTCTTAGCAGGACAAGGTGGGTCTGGAACCTATAGAGCCTGTTAGCAGGACAAGATGGGTCTGGAACCTATAGAGCCTGTTAGCAGGACAAGATGGGTCTGGAACCTATAGAGCCTGTTAGCAGGACAAGATGGGTCTGGAACCTATAGAGCCTGTTAGCAGAACAAGATGGGTCTGGAACCTATAGAGCCTGTTAGCAGGACAAGATTGGCTTGGAACCTTTAGAGCCTGCTAGCAGGACAAGATGGGTCTGGAACCTATAGAGCCTGTTAGCAGGACAAGATGGGTCTGGAACCTATAGAGCCTGTTAGCAGAACAAGATGGGTCTGGAACCTATAGAGCCTGTTAGCAGGACAAGATGGGTCTGGAACCTATAGAGCCTGCTAGCAGGACAAGATGGGTCTGGAACCTATAGAGCCTGTTAGCAGAACAAGATGGGTCTGGAACCTATAGAGCCTGTTAGCAGGACAAGATGGGTCTGGAACCTATAGAGCCTGTTAGCAGAACAAGATGGGTCTGGAACCTATAGAGCCTGTTAGCAGGACAAGATGGGTCTGGAACCTATAGAGCCTGCTAGCAGGACAAGATGGGTCTGGAACCTATAGAGCCTGTTAGCAGAACAAGATGGGTCTGGAACCTATAGAGCCTGTTAGCAGGACAAGATGGGTCTGGAACCTATAGAGCCTGTTAGCAGGACAAGATGGGTCTGAAACCTATAGACCCTGTTAACAGGCCAAGATGGGGCTGGAACCTATAGACCCTGTTAACAGGCCAAGATGGGGCTGGGCTATGCTAGATACTGTGCTATATGCTGATATATCCTCGTCATGGACAGATTCTTCCCTGTTCTTCATCAGTGGTTAGAGTGTTGGACTAGTAACCGGAAGGTTGCAAGTTCAAACCCCCGTACTGACAAGGTACAAATCTGTCGTTCTGCCCCTGAACAGGCAGTTAACCCACTGTTCCTAGGCCGTCATTTGTTCTTAACTGACTTGCCTAGTTAAATAAAGGTAAAATAAAAAATAAAAAATAAACACTGGCGTTGTGACGGCCGGTCCCATGTGGGTGCCAATGTAATGGTGGACATGCATTGGATGCAAGTCCCTGTCTCACTGGCCCCTAAATACAGTGGGCCTATACTATCTCATCAAGTTGAAGAAAGTGAACATGTACCCTCCTCTCCTTAAGGGAGGGTCGGCTATGTCACATGATTTGTAGGGCTTATCGGGCCTACTGTTAGTGTGTATGTGTGTGCAGATAATCCTAAATGAATTGTGAATAAGGATGAGTGATGAAGTCAAGATGGCATGATATAAAATAGCAACCTCACCTGTTATTGTAATGGTGAGAAGTTAGCATGTCTTGGGGGTATGATATAAAATGCTAACCTCCCCTGTTATTGTAATGGTGAGAGGTTAGCATGTCTTGGGGGTATGATATAAAATGCTAACCTCCCCTGTTATTGTAATGGTGAGAGGTTAGCATGTCTTGGGGGTATGAACTTTCTCATTCATCATCATTCACAATTCATTCAGGATTATCCGTAATCATACCCTGTTAGCAGGACAAGATGGGTCTGGAACCTGTAGACATGTTCAGAAACATATTCTATTCTTATTTACAATAAAAGTGACTCCAAAATGACACAATACATTATTTACCATTTAAAAATATGTAAAACATCCAAAACGAACTGCAAATGCATCCAACAAGTTTGTAGTCACAAGCTTGATGTAATAATTGAGTACTAGGAATACTAAACTTCAGACTACTTTATTTATACGAATCTTTAAGGGTGTGAATAATTTTGACCCCTACATTTATGAAGAAAAAAACACATTACTTCTTAAATAAAATGTATTTCTCTGAGCAATTGTATTAGTCTAAAATAATTTCCCTTTTTTTTTTGCCTACAATATAGCTCAGTATTTGAATTATTTATTTTATACAGCCGTTATTGTTCATCTTTATCAAGTGTGTCAATAATTTGGGACCCCACTGTATCTATTACACAGTCAATGAACTAAGCAGACCAGACCCAGCTGCTATCATATTGGTGTCTATGGGAGACCCCCTTCAATGGTAAACGGCCTGAGTAAGACATCTTCATTTATCCACCATCTTTGATACTGTTCCTTCATTGGTCGCCTTGATAAAAGTCAACCAGATTGAGTGAAGATTTTGTGGATTGAGGTAAAAAAAACATCCATAATTATAATGACAGAATAATGCATATTACAACAAAAATATATATCAACAATATAATTCACACATTGTATAACGAAACCTTGGTGCAAGTAAAGTGCTCTGTCAAGTTACAAATAACATAGACACACCTCAAATGTCTAAATGTCAATGATTGTATTGCGCCATACCAATGATGACATAAAGAGACATTTGAGGAGAGCACGGTCACAAAGGGAGAAGGAGCAGTCTGTCAATCATAAGCTCCGCCCCTATACCTCAGTCCACACTATCAACACTCGATCACGTCACCCAATTAGACTACAATCACCCCATTAAACAGTGCAAATCATCTTACCAGTCTCACCATTAATTTGGTGAATGTGGTACTCCACACGCCACGTGTGTGGTACACGTTACATTTGAATGGGGATTCAGAACCACACATTGTACTGTGTGATACGCGACTCTTTCAGTGGTGATTCAGAACCACACATTGTACTGTGTGATACGCGACTCTTTCAGTGGTGATTCAGAACCACACATTGTACTGTGTGATACGCGACTCTTTCAGTGGTGATTCAGAACCACACATTGTACTGTGTGATACGCGACTCTTTCAGTGGTGATTCAGAACCACACATCGGACTGTGTGATAATAAGACCTTTTCAATTATGATTTTTGACAATTTCAACTGAGACTGAGTGTGCATGTTCACCATAGAAGGCCAAAGTTCACATTCATGGTTTTTCAGGAAATTGCCCATTCTCACCATTAGCAGCATAGAGCAAGATTGTACTCACTCTACCACAGTAGACTTCTGAGGGTGTTTGACTTTGGGAAGTAATATCTTACAGTAAACAAAAACCTTTCAACTTCACCAACATAACCTTTTTAGTGTTTTTCAAAATGGTGCTATTAGTTGACAAGTTCAAGCAATTTTGTTTGCATTTTCAAATGATATATACCCCTTGATAATGGCTTATGCCTTTATTGTGGTAGCATAACAATGTTGTGAGATCATAACTAAAACAATAAGAAACTACTACTGGATATAGTCAATGGAAAAGTTGTTGTTGTCATGGGAGACTTTTAAAACTAATCATGTGGCTGGCCACCCCTTCACAACTCAGAAGGCATGTTTTTGCAGATAGTAAAAGTGAGCTAGACAGTTTTGGTAAGCAATTGCCCTCAAACAACACTTTTCAAAGTGAAATCATTGATGGACAAAACCTAAAACCTCAGTTACAATAGCTGACAATCTGCAGCGAAGGTTTTTTTCATAAAGCATAATGAACCCATCAGCTCAGTGGCCTTGGGGTTAGTATCAGCCCTGAGATTGGAAAGGGACCCAATTCATCTCTGCTTGGCACTGCGCATTAAACCTTTTAAGAATCAGACGCTATTTTTACATTTCCACCTAACCTGACATACTGTACCTAACTGCCTGTAGCTCAGGACTTGAAGCAAGGATATGCATATTAGTGGATACCATTTGATAGGAAACACTTTGAAGTTTGTGGAAAAGTGAAAGGAATGTAGGAGAATATAACACATTAGATCTGGTAAAAGATAATACGAAGAAAAAAACATGCATTTTTTTAATCATCATCTTTGAAATGCAAGAGAAACGTCACGATGTAGTTTATAGGCGCAATTTAGATTTTGGTCACTAGATGGAAGCAGTGTATGTGCAACAGTCCCTTGGGGGTGGACACCGTTCCCGTAGAGGCTAAGATCATTTACCAATTTAACTAAGGCTGTCTCTGTGCAGTGGTGGGTATGAAAACCAGACTGGAATTTTTCAAAAATAGAGTTGGCACTTAAAAAAATATTTAGCTGTTGAAAACCAAGTGGTCCAGAATTTTGCTAAAGAATGGAATGGAGATTGGACAAAAATTGCTAAGAGCTGAAGTACAGTATCTAGATGACTTTTCTTCAGAAGGCGTTTCACCATCACAGTTTTTAGTGCAGTGGGGAAAGTGCCTGGGAGTGATTAACAATAGCTTGAACTTCTTCAGATATGCAATTAAAATGTTTTGTCAGAAATGTTTCCTTAAAGTTCTTTGTGTTTTGGCACATACTTCGCCTCCACAGCAACATTAACACCTGCGTAAATGCATGTTGACACCCACACGTTTCAGGGAAACGATTTTGTTCTGGTAAGAGACGTTCCACATCCTGTTGTTTGAGGACCTACTGTATAGCCACAATGAAAGCCATAACAACCCCCACACACACACACACACACACACACACACACACACACACACACACACACACACACACACACACACACACACACACACACACACACGCACACACACACACACACACACACACACCTGCACACACACACGTTTCTTGGAAACGTCTCTCTTCTGATTAAAGTTGAGGATGTCACTAAACTCTTAGAAAAAGGTTTCCAAAATGGTTCTTCGGCTGTCCCCATAGGGGAGCCATGTTTGGTTGTAGGTAAAACCCTTTTTGGGTTCCATGTAGAACACTCCATGTAGAACACTCTGTGCAAAGGGTCCAACATGGAACCCAAAAGAGTTCTATCTTAAACCAAAAGGGTTCTACCTGGAACCAAAAATGTTTCTTCAAAGGGTTATCCTATCGGGAAGAGCCAAAGAACCCTTTTAGGTTCTAGATAGCTCCTTTTATTCTAAGAGTGTAGTCACTAGTTTGAGGCAACGGAAAAGCTGACTGGATAGTTTAGGATCTGTGAGAAGTCTTTATCTCACCTACAACTAAGCAATGTTTAAACCAAGGATGTCTCTTCCTTCAGAAAGACGCTAATGTCAGTCTCACAATGACAGATTATTTTTTATTTAACCAGGTAGGCTAGTTGAGAACAAGTTCTCATTTACAACTGCGACCTGGCCAAGATAAAGCAAAGCAGTTCGACACATACAACAACACAGAGTTACACATGGAATGTACAAACTTACAGTCAAGGATACAGTAGAAAAAAAATATATACAGTGTGTGCAAATTAGGTGAGATAACGGAGGTAAAGGCAATAAATAGGCCATAGTGGAGAAGTAATTACAGTATACCAATTAAACACTGGAGTAGATAGAGTTAGAGAAAATGGGACAGGAGAAAGGAAGAGAGGGAGTGAGTAGAGAGAGGGAGTGAGTAGAGAGAGGGAGTGAGTAGAGAGAGGGAGTGAGTAGAGAGAGGGAGTGAGTAGAGAGAGGGAGTGAGTAGAAAGAGGGAGTGAGTAGAGAGAGGGAGTGAGTAGAGAGAGGGAGTGAGTAGAGAGAGGGAGTGAGTAGAGAGAGGGAGTGAGTAGAGAGAAGGTGTAAGTAGAGTCAGTAGATGGTAGATATAACAGGGAGAAAGTATATACAACAGGGAGTCAGTAGATACAACAGGGAGTCAGTAGATACAACAGGGATTCAGTAGAGAGTAGATACAATAGAGAGTCAGTAGAGAGTAGATACAACAGGGAGTCAGTAGATATGACAGGGAGTCAGTAGAGAGTAGATACACAACAGGGAGTCAGTAGATACAACAGGGAGTCAGTAGATACAACAGGGAGTCAGTAGAGAGTGGATACACAACAGGGAGTCAGTAGATACAACAGGGAGTCAGTAGATACAACAGGGAGTCAGTAGAGAGTGGATACACAACAGGGAGTCAGTAGATGCAACAGGGAGTCAGTAGATACAACAGGGAGTCAGTAGATACAACAGGGAGTCAGTAGATACAACAGGGAATCAGTAGATACAACAGGGAGAAAGTATATACAACAGGGAGTCAGTAGAGATTAGATACAACAGGAAGTCAGCAGAGAGTAGATACAATAGAGAGTCAGTAGAGAGTAGATACAACAGGGAGTCAGTAGATATGACAGGGAGTCAGTAGATACAACAGGGAGTCAGTAGAGAGTAGATACACAACAGGGAGTCAGTAGATACAACAGGGAGTCAGTAGATACAACAGGGAGAAAGTATATACAACAGGGAGTCAGTAGAGATTAGATACAACAGGAAGTCAGTAGAGAGTAGATACAACAGGAAGTCAGCAGAGAGTAGATACAACAGGAAGTCAGCAGATAGTAGATACAACAGGGAGTCAGCAGAGAGTAGATACAACAGGAAGTCAGCAGAGAGTAGATACAACAGGAAGTCAGCAGAGAGTAGATACAACAGGAAGTCAGCAGAGAGTAGATACAACAGGAAGTCAGCAGAGAGTAGATACAACAGGAAGTCAGCAGAGAGTAGATACAACAGGGAGTCAGTAGAGAGTAGATACAACAGGAAGTCAGCAGAGAGTAGATACAACAGGAAGTCAGCAGAGAGTAGATACAACAGGGAGAGAGTAGATACAACAGGAAGTCAGCAGAGAGTAGATACAACAGGAAGTCAGCAGAGAGTAGATACAACAGGGGGTCAGTAGATATAACAGGGAGTCAGTAGATATAACAGGTAGTCAGTAGAGAGTAGATACAACAGGGAGTCAGTAGATACAACAGGGAGTCAGTATATATAACAGGAAGTCAGTAGAGATTAGTTACAACAGGGAGTCAGTAGATACAACAGGGAGTCAGTAGATACAACAGGGAGTCAATAGATATAACAGGGAGTCAGTAGATACAACAGGGAGTCAGTAGATAGTAGATACAACAGGGATTCAGGAGAGAGTAGATACAACAGGGAGTCAGTAGATACAACAGGGATTCAGTAGAGAGTAGATACAACAGAGATTCAGGAGAGAATTGATACAACAGGGAGTCAGTAGATACAACAGGGAGTCAGTAGATACAACAGGGATTCAGGAGAGAGTAGATACAATAGAGAGTCAGTAGAGAGTAGATACAACAGGGAGTCAGTAGATACAACAGGGAGTCAGTAGAGAGTAGATACACAACAGGGAGTCAGTAGATACAACAGGGAGTCAGTAGATACAACAGGGAGTCAGTAGAGAGTGGATACACAACAGGGAGTCAGTAGATACAACAGGGAGTCATTAGATCCAACAGGGAGAAAGTATATACAACAGGGAGTCAGTAGAGATTAGATACAACAGGAAGTCAGTAGAGAGTAGATACAACAGGAAGTCAGCAGAGAGTAGATACAACAGGGAGTCAGCAGAGAGTAGATACAACAGGGAGTCAGCAGAGAGTAGATACAACAGGAAGTCAGCAGAGAGTAGATACAAGAGGGAGTCAGTAGAGATTAGATACAACAGGGAGTCAGTAGAGAGTAGATACAATAGGAAGTCAGCAGAGAGTAGATACAACAGGAAGTCAGCAGAGAGTAGATACAACAGGGAGTCAGTAGAGATTAGATACAACAGGGAGTCAGTAGAGATTAGATACAACAGGAAGTCAGTAGAGAGTAGATACAACAGGGAGAGAGTAGATACAACAGGAAGTCAGCAGAGA
The DNA here is from genome assembly GCF_045791955.1 of Oncorhynchus clarkii lewisi. NCBI lineage: Eukaryota > Metazoa > Chordata > Actinopteri > Salmoniformes > Salmonidae > Oncorhynchus > Oncorhynchus clarkii. The sequence goes on from NC_092158.1 coordinate 89,669,265, forward strand.
GTAGATACAACAGGGAGTCAGTAGAGATTAGATACAACAGGGAGTCAGTAGAGATTAGATACAACAAGAAGTCAGTAGAGAGTAGATACAACAGGGAGAGAGTAGATACAACAGGAAGTCAGCAGAGAGTAGATACAACAGGGAGTCAGCAGAGAGTAGATACAACAGGGAGTCAGTAGATACAACAGGGAGTCAGCAGAGAGTAGATACAACAGGAAGTCAGCAGAGAGTAGATACAACAGGGGGTCAGTAGATATAACAGGGAGTCAGTAGATATAACAGGGAGTCAGTAGAGAGTAGATACAACAGGGAGTCAGTAGATACAACAGGGAGTCAGTAGATACAACAGGGAGTCAGTAGATCCAACAGGGAGTCAGTAGATACGACAGGGAGTCAGTAGGTACAACAGGGAGTCAGTAGATACAACAGGGAGAAAGTAGATACGACAGGGAGTCAGTAGATACAACAGGGAGTCAGCAGATAGTAGATACAACAGGGAGTCAGCAGAGAGTAGATACAACAGGAAGTCAGCAGAGAGTAGATACAACAGGAAGTCAGCAGAGAGTAGATACAACAGGAAGTCAGCAGAGAGTAGATACAACAGGAAGTCAGCAGAGAGTAGATACAACAGGAAGTCAGCAGAGAGTAGATACAACAGGGAGTCAGTAGAGAGTAGATACAACAGGAAGTCAGCAGAGAGTAGATACAACAGGAAGTCAGCAGAGAGTAGATACAGCAGGGAGAGAGTAGATACAACAGGAAGTCAGCAGAGAGTAGATACAACAGGAAGTCAGCAGAGAGTAGATACAACAGGGGGTCAGTAGATATAACAGGGAGTCAGTAGATATAACAGGTAGTCAGTAGAGAGTAGATACAACAGGGAGTCAGTAGATACAACAGGGAGTCAGTATATATAACAGGAAGTCAGTAGAGATTAGTTACAACAGGGAGTCAGTAGATACAACAGGGAGTCAGTAGATACAACAGGGAGTCAATAGATATAACAGGGAGTCAGTAGATACAACAGGGAGTCAGTAGATAGTAGATACAACAGGGATTCAGGAGAGAGTAGATACAATAGAGAGTCAGTAGAGAGTAGATACAACAGGGAGTCAGTAGATACAACAGGGATTCAGTAGAGAGTAGATACAACAGAGATTCAGGAGAGAATTGATACAACAGGGAGTCAGTAGATACAACAGGGAGTCAGTAGATACAACAGGGATTCAGGAGAGAGTAGATACAATAGAGAGTCAGTAGAGAGTAGATACAACAGGGAGTCAGTAGATACAACAGGGAGTCAGTAGAGAGTAGATACACAACAGGGAGTCAGTAGATACAACAGGGAGTCAGTAGATACAACAGGGAGTCAGTAGAGAGTGGATACACAACAGGGAGTCAGTAGATACAACAGGGAGTCATTAGATCCAACAGGGAGAAAGTATATACAACAGGGAGTCAGTAGAGATTAGATACAACAGGAAGTCAGTAGAGAGTAGATACAACAGGAAGTCAGCAGAGAGTAGATACAACAGGGAGTCAGCAGAGAGTAGATACAACAGGGAGTCAGCAGAGAGTAGATACAACAGGAAGTCAGCAGAGAGTAGATACAAGAGGGAGTCAGTAGAGATTAGATACAACAGGGAGTCAGTAGAGAGTAGATACAATAGGAAGTCAGCAGAGAGTAGATACAACAGGAAGTCAGCAGAGAGTAGATACAACAGGGAGTCAGTAGAGATTAGATACAACAGGGAGTCAGTAGAGATTAGATACAACAGGAAGTCAGTAGAGAGTAGATACAACAGGGAGAGAGTAGATACAACAGGAAGTCAGCAGAGAGTAGATACAACAGGGAGTCAGTAGAGATTAGATACAACAGGGAGTCAGTAGAGATTAGATACAACAGGAAGTCAGTAGAGAGTAGATACAACAGGGAGAGAGTAGATACAACAGGAAGTCAGCAGAGAGTAGATACAACAGGGAGTCAGCAGAGAGTAGATACAACAGGGAGTCAGTAGATACAACAGGGAGTCAGCAGAGAGTAGATACAACAGGAAGTCAGCAGAGAGTAGATACAACAGGGGGTCAGTAGATATAACAGGGAGTCAGTAGATATAACAGGGAGTCAGTAGAGAGTAGATACAACAGGGAGTCAGTAGATACAACAGGGAGTCAGTAGATACAACAGGGAGTCAGTAGATCCAACAGGGAGTCAGTAGATACGACAGGGAGTCAGTAGGTACAACAGGGAGTCAGTAGATACAACAGGGAGAAAGTAGATACGACAGGGAGTCAGAAGATACAACAGGGAGTCAGCAGATAGTAGATACAACAGGGAGTCAGCAGAGAGTAGATACAACAGGAAGTCAGCAGAGAGTAGATACAACAGGAAGTCAGCAGAGAGTAGATACAACAGGAAGTCAGCAGAGAGTAGATACAACAGGAAGTCAGCAGAGAGTAGATACAACAGGAAGTCAGCAGAGAGTAGATACAACAGGGAGTCAGTAGAGAGCTGATACAACAGGAAGTCAGCAGAGAGTAGATACAACAGGAAGTCAGCAGAGAGTAGATACAACAGGGAGAGAGTAGATACAACAGGAAGTCAGCAGAGAGTAGATACAACAGGAAGTCAGCAGAGAGTAGATACAACAGGGGGTCAGTAGATATAACAGGGAGTCAGTAGATATAACAGGTAGTCAGTAGAGAGTAGATACAACAGGGAGTCAGTAGATACAACAGGGAGTCAGTATATATAACAGGAAGTCAGTAGAGATTAGTTACAACAGGGAGTCAGTAGATACAACAGGGAGTCAGTAGATACAACAGGGAGTCAATAGATATAACAGGGAGTCAGTAGATACAACAGGGAGTCAGTAGATAGTAGATACAACAGGGATTCAGGAGAGAGTAGATACAATAGAGAGTCAGTAGAGAGTAGATACAACAGGGAGTCAGTAGATACAACAGGGATTCAGTAGAGAGTAGATACAACAGAGATTCAGGAGAGAATTGATACAACAGGGAGTCAGTAGATACAACAGGGAGTCAGTAGATACAACAGGGATTCAGGAGAGAGTAGATACAATAGAGAGTCAGTAGAGAGTAGATACAACAGGGAGTCAGTAGATACAACAGGGAGTCAGTAGAGAGTAGATACACAACAGGGAGTCAGTAGATACAACAGGGAGTCAGTAGATACAACAGGGAGTCAGTAGAGAGTGGATACACAACAGGGAGTCAGTAGATACAACAGGGAGTCATTAGATCCAACAGGGAGAAAGTATATACAACAGGGAGTCAGTAGAGATTAGATACAACAGGAAGTCAGTAGAGAGTAGATACAACAGGAAGTCAGCAGAGAGTAGATACAACAGGGAGTCAGCAGAGAGTAGATACAACAGGGAGTCAGCAGAGAGTAGATACAACAGGAAGTCAGCAGAGAGTAGATACAAGAGGGAGTCAGTAGAGATTAGATACAACAGGGAGTCAGTAGAGAGTAGATACAATAGGAAGTCAGCAGAGAGTAGATACAACAGGAAGTCAGCAGAGAGTAGATACAACAGGGAGTCAGTAGAGATTAGATACAACAGGGAGTCAGTAGAGATTAGATACAACAGGAAGTCAGTAGAGAGTAGATACAACAGGGAGAGAGTAGATACAACAGGAAGTCAGCAGAGAGTAGATACAACAGGGAGTCAGTAGAGATTAGATACAACAGGGAGTCAGTAGAGATTAGATACAACAGGAAGTCAGTAGAGAGTAGATACAACAGGGAGAGAGTAGATACAACAGGAAGTCAGCAGAGAGTAGATACAACAGGGAGTCAGCAGAGAGTAGATACAACAGGGAGTCAGTAGATACAACAGGGAGTCAGCAGAGAGTAGATACAACAGGAAGTCAGCAGAGAGTAGATACAACAGGGGGTCAGTAGATATAACAGGGAGTCAGTAGATATAACAGGGAGTCAGTAGAGAGTAGATACAACAGGGAGTCAGTAGATACAACAGGGAGTCAGTAGATACAACAGGGAGTCAGTAGATCCAACAGGGAGTCAGTAGATACGACAGGGAGTCAGTAGGTACAACAGGGAGTCAGTAGATACAACAGGGAGAAAGTAGATACGACAGGGAGTCAGTAGATACAACAGGGAGTCAGTAGATACAACAGGGAGTCAGTAGATACAACAGGGAGTCAGTAGATACAACAGGGAGTCAGTAGATACAACAGGGAGTCAGTAGATACAACAGGGAGAAAGTAGATACAACAGGGAGAGAGTAGATACAACAGGGGGTCAGTAGATATAACAGGGAGTCAGTAGATATAACAGGGAGTCAGTATTTATAACAGGGAGTCAGTAGAGATTAGTTACAACAGGGAGTCAGTATATATAACAGGAAGTCAGTAGAGATTAGTTACAACAGGGAGTCAGTAGATACAACAGGGAGTCAGTAGATACAACAGGGAGTCAGTATATATAACAGGAAGTCAGTAGAGATTAGTTACAACAGGGAGTCAGTAGATACAACAGGGAGTCAGTAGATACAACAGGGAGTCAGTAGATTCAACAGGGATTCAGTAGAGAGTAGATACAACAGGGAGTCAGTAGATACAACAGGGAGTCAGTAGATACAACAGGGAGTCAGTAGATCCAACAGGGAGTCAGTAGATACGACATGGAGTCAGTAGAGAGTAGATACAACAGGGAGTCAGTAGATACAACAGGGAGTCAGTAGATACAATAGGGAGTCAGTAGAGAGTAGATACAACAGGGAGTCAGTAGATACAACAGGGAGTCAGTAGATACAATAGGGAGTCAGTAGAGAGTAGATACAACAGGGAGTCAGTAGATAAAACAGGGAGTCAGTAGATACAACAGGGAGTCAGTAGATCCAACAGGGAGTCAGTAGATACGACAGGGAATCAGTAGGTACAACAGGGAGTCAGTAGAGAGTAGATACAACAGGGAGTCAGTAGATAAAACAGGGAGTCAGTAGATACAACAGGGAGTCAGTAGATCCAACAGGGAGTCAGTAGATACGACAGGGAGTCAGTAGATACGACAGGGAATCAGTAGATACAACAGGGAGTCAGTAGATACAACAGGGAGAAAGTATATACAACAGGGAGAAAGTACATACAACAGGGAGAAAGTACATACAACAGGGAGTCAGTAGGTACAACAGGGAGAAAGTATATACAACAGGGAGAAAGTACATACAACAGGGAGTCAGTAGGTACAACAGGGAGTCAGTAGGTACAACAGGGAGTCAGTAGGTACAACAGGGAGTCAGTAGGTACAACAGGGAGTCAGTAGGTACAACAGGGAGTCAGTAGAGAGTAGATACAACAGGGAGTCAGTAGAGATACATAAGGGAGTCAGTAGATAAGACAGGAGAAGTACTCCAGATATAACAAACTGACCCTAGCCCCCCGACACATAAACTACAGCAGCATAAATACTGGAGGCTGAGACAGGAGGGGTCAGGAGACACTGTGGCCATCCGATGAGACCCCCGGACAGGGCCAAACAGGAACGATATAACCCCACCCACTTTGCCAAAGCTCTACACAATATTGTGCTGCTGATGCCAGGTGCCATAGCAGTCTATTTCTGCTGTAAAGCAGAGGGTCACCAAGCATGTGGTGCAGGTGATGGGGGACTTGCAAACAACACAGCGACGCCTCCATGCTGTGCCCTTTTGGCCCTGAGGCACATCCATGCCTGCACAAATACATTTGGGCAGATGAACACTTGTGGCAGGAGCAGAAGGGACAGAGGTAGAGTAGGTAGAACATGGTGCAGTGATGCTGTAGCCAGCAAGCTCCTTGATGAGCAGCACTCTGAAGGCTTTCTGTGAAAGGATGGGCTTTCCACAGCTCTTAGCCATTTCCTTGTGTAGGATGAATGCATTCACCACAGCAATGTCGATGAAATGATAGAAGGTCTTGTACCATTTCATTGTCTTATGGAGAACATTGTAATAGCCTATCAGCGCATCTGATGGGTCCACACCTCCCATGCTCTTGTTGTAGTCCTTTACTGCAGTTGGAATTGGGACATTTTTGGTGGTCCATGCCCCGGCACTGTCCTTCACACGTCTGACAACATGATCCCCACTGAAGGACTTGTGGATTGTTGTGCACATCACCACCTCTCTGGTATCCATCCACTTTACAAACAGCAGGCCATCTTCACGGATCCATCGCATGGTCCCCCGCTCAGCCCGCTTAGGCATGTCGTTCACCTTCGTCTTCGGAAAGCCCACCCTGTTGGTACGAATGGTGCCACAGGCCCACACTACCTGCTTCCTAAGGTCTGCAAACAGGGTAGGGCTTGTGTAAAAGTTATCCACAAACAGTTTGTAGCCCTTCCCTAGCAGTTGAAAATCCAATAACTCCATTACAGAGTCATAGATAAGTCCCTTACCGGTAGCAAAATTGTTCTTCCCCTCATAGACACAAAAATTGCATGTGTAGGCATGCACAGAATCAGCCAACACAAACAGCTTGTAACCCCACCTGGTTGGTTTGTTCCTCATGTATTGTTTGAGGCCAATTCTGGCCTTTGAGGCTACCATCCTCTCATCTATTGACACATTCTGGGCTGGCTGAAAGTAGGTTTTGCAGGCCTCAACAATGCTGTAGTAGAGAGGTTTTATTTTGCACAGTCTATCAAACGTTGCTGTGCCCCTCTTCTTGTCATTCGCTTCATCAACCTTTGGGTCACTGATGTGAAGCGCCTGTGAGAGAACCAGAAACCTTTTGTAAGACATAACAGTCATGGGGAAAGGCAGTTGGTAGAGAGATTATGTTTTCCAGTAGTCCCTCAGACTTTTCAGCTTCACCAGCCCCATGTAGACGACCAGTGAAAGGTAGCAGAAAAAGTCTGACATGGATGTAGGCTTCCATGCTACCTTTTTGCCTGCTTGCTTCTTCTCCCCATACTTATTCGTGTTAGACACGAGCGAATCGACAACGGATTGGGTGAAAAACTGCTGAAAAAGCTGAAGGGGGCTGTAAGTTGCGGTCATGTTGACCTGAGGTCCTGGCTTCCTTTTTGGCCTAAATGTTGGTTGAGGTGGGTCCACGTCATCTTCTAGGACAGTGTGCCAACACCCTTCTGTCCCTTCATTAGCAGGTGGCACACTTCCCCTCCTCCGCTTCTTTGTCAGTGCCTTCACACCTCTAGATGGCCCGGGAGGTGTGGAGCCGGAGCTGGATGAACCAGCTTCAGTGGGGGATGGGCACCTTGGCACTGGGGGCTCCCATTCGGAGTCAGTGTCACTGTGAAAGAAAATGTTCAGTTAGAATAGTTTCACATATGAGCCCTGTATCAACAGGTATAATAAACAGATATATATAGAGTACAGGGAACATAAGGTTGAATATATTATTATAGACCTGCTAGATCTACTGTCTCATTTATATTATGACATTTCAGCTAGATCTACTGTCTCTATTATATTACAACAGACCAGCTGTATCTACTGTCTCCATTTCACTTTGGCCATTGTTGTGGGCCTGCCTCAAATAGGCTATTTCATGTGGGGGTGGGGTGGAGCGGCAGACACACGCATCTCGACCATGCTCCCTCTAATCCATAATATGTAGACTGAGTGGAGGAAGCATGGTCGCTATGTTGCGATGTGTGGGTTTGCTGTTACATTCTGCTCCATTCCATTTATATATATATATATATATATATATATATATAGAGTGGGGCAAAAAAGTATTTAGTCAGCCACCAATTGTGCAAGTTCTCCCACTTAAAAAGATGAGAGAGGCCTGTAATTTTCATCATAGGTACACTTCAACTATGACAGACAAAATGAGAAAAAAATATATTTTAAAAAATTCAGAAAATCACATTGTAGGATTGTTAATGAATATATTTGCAAATTATGGTGGAAAGTAAGTATTCTGTAGGTCATTGATAAGAATTTGTTCTTAACTAGGCAAGTCAGTTAAATGAAGGTTAAATAAAATAAAATACACATTTAATTGAGACATCAGTTCTGTGTTTGAAACCATGTGACAGGGTCGATAGTGGTCAAGATCTTGACGTTCAAGGGCAATGTAGCTGTTCTGGAAAGAGTCAAGAACTTCAGAAGAATGTATATCTTCCTCAACGAGGACTATCCTGAAGATGTGTGCCAGAAGAAGAAAGAACTTAGCATGTGGGGACATTGCTTACATCCGCTATGACAGGTTCATTTTCCACGCTTCCTCTCAGTAGCCTGGAAGGGATGTTTGAGCCAAGCCCATGGGTTCGTAGCTTCAACCCTGCAGCAGCACACACACACACACACACACACACACACACACACACACACACACACACACACACACACACACACACACACACACACACACACACACACACACACACACACACACACACACACACACACACACACACAGAGCGAGAGAGAGGTTAATGGACTGCTGAATGTACGTTTGCTCTTATCCTTATTATGTCTATCTTTGATAAGCTACCCAGGAAAGGGCTGCAAATAGCCCATATTAATATATGAGCCTTAGAAATAAGGTTGATGAATCAATAACTTGCTAACATCAGATAACGTTCATATATTAGCGATTTCTGAGAATCACTTAGATAATTCATTTGAGAGAAGAGACAGAAAGAAGAAAGAAGAAGAAGACAGAAATGCTTATAGGGGAGGTGTGCTGTATATATTCAGAGCCATATCCCTGTAATGCTTAGAGAAGAGCTTATGTCAAGTGTTATTGAAGTGTTGTGGTTGCAGGTTCACTTGGCACATCTAAAGACTTTTCTTTTGGGGTGTTGCTGTAGGCCACCAAGTGCTAACAATCAGTATCTAAATAATATGTGTGAAATGTTTGATAGTGTATGTGTTGTCAACAGAGACGTCTACTTTCTTGGGGGCCTGCATATTGACTGGTTTTCATCAAGCTGTCCACTCAAGAGAAAGCTTCTCACTGTAACTAGTGCCTGTAATATGGTTCAGGTTATTAATCAATTTACCAAGATATTTATAAACATTACAGGAACAAGATCATCCACATGCATCGATCACATTTTTACTAATACCGTCAAACTTTGTTCTAAAGCTGTATCCGTGTCACGCCCTGGTCTTAGTATTTTATTTATTATTTTGGTCAGGCCAGGGTGTGACATGGGTTAATTATGTGGTGTGTTTTGTCTTGGGGTTTTTGTAGGTATTGGGATTGTGGTATAGTGGGGTTGTCTAGAATAGTCTATGGCTGCCTGGAGTGGTTCTCAATCAGAGGCAGGTGTTTATCGTTGTCTCTGATTGGGAACCATATTTAGGCAGCCACATTCTTTGAGTGTTTGGTGGGTGATTGTTCCTGTCTCTGTGTTTGTTTGCACCAGATAAGGCTGTTTAGGTTTTCACGGTTCTTGTTTTGTATTGTTCGTGTTTATCGTTTATTAAAGATGAATCAAAATAACAACGCTGCATTTTGGTCCGATCCCTGCTACACCTCCTCTTCAGAGGAAGAGGAGAAAGAAAACCGTTACAATCCGGACCCATTGGATGCAGTGATGACAATATTGTGGCTATATCCAAAAGCTAGAATGTTCTAAAAGCTGGGCCAAAATAGTGATCATACAAAAGATTTTGCTGTGACTCTTATGTGGATGATGGTAGAAATATTTGTTGGTCTGATCAAATAAAATAAAATTGTATGTGTCACATGAGCCGAATACAACAGGTTACAACACAACACAGGTGACAACACAACACAGGTTACAATACAACACAGGTTACAACACAACACAGGTTACAACACAACAGGTTACAACACAGGTTACAACACAGGTTACAACACAACACAGGTTACAATACAACACAGGTTACAATACAACACAGGTTACAATACAACACAGGTTACAATACAACACAGGTTACAACACAACACAGGTTACAATACAACACAGGTTACAACACAACACAGGTTACAACACAACACAGGTTACAATACAACACAGGTTACAACACAACACAGGTTACAACACAACACAGGTTACAACACAACACAGGTTACAACACAACACATGTTACAACACAACACAGGTTACAATACAACACAGGTTACAACACAACACAGGTTACAACACAACACAGGTTACAACACAACACAGGTTACAACACAGCACAGGTTACAACACAACACAGGTTACAATACAACACAGGTTACAACACAACACAGGTTACAACACAACACAGGTTACAATACAACACAGGTTACAATACAACACAGGTTACAATACAACACAGGTTACAATACAACACAGGTTACAACACAACACAGGTTACAACACAACACAGGTTACAACACAACACAGGTTACAATACAACACAGGTTACAACACAACACAGGTTACAACACAACACAGGTTACAATACAACACAGGTTACAACACAACACAGGTTACAATACAACACAGGTTACAATACAACACAGGTTACAACACAACACAGGTTACAACACAACACAGGTTACAACACAACACAGGTTACAATACAACACCTTATCGTGAAATGCTTACTTAAAAGCCCTTAACCAACAATGCAGTTTAAAGAAAAATAAGAGTTAAGAATAATTTTGTTTTACTAAATACAGTAAAGTACCAAGTAAAAGAGTAACAATAAAATAACAATAAGGAGGCTATATACAGGGGGTGCCAGTGCCGAGTCAATGTGCGGGGGCAGTTGAGGTAATACAGTACATGTAGGTAGGGGTAAAGTGACTATGCATAGATAATAGACAATAAACACAGAGTTGCAGCAGTGTTTTGATTAGCTGTTCAGCTTATGACTTGGGGATAGAAGCTGTTCAGAAACCATTTGGAACTAGACTTGGCGCTCCGGTACCGCTTGCCGTGCGGTAGCAAAGAGAACAGTCTGTGATTAGCGTGACTGGAGTCTTTGGCAATTTTTAGTGCCTTCCTCTGTCATCGCCTGGTATAAAGGTCCTGGATGGCAGGAAGCTTGGTCCCAGTGATGTACTGTACCATACGCATTACCCTCTGTAGCCCCTTGCGGTCTGAGACCGAGCAGTTGCTATACCAGGCGGTGATGCAACCATGCTCTCAATGGTGCAGCTGTAGATCTTTTTGAGGATCTGAGGACCCATGCCAAATCTTTTCAGTCTCCTGAGGGGGAATACGCTTTGTCGTGCTCTCTTCATGACTGTCTTGGTGTGTTTGGACCATGATCGTTTGTTGCTGATGTGATAGGAGTGGCTATAGAGTCAGCTACCATCCTCAGAAATGTCTATATAGACCTCACAGAACTGTTCATGGCAAAGCAATTCAATTAATGATATTAATTGATTCTTAAAGAATATAAGTTGTAAATCATGAGCCTCATCTTGAGGAGTCACATGTGACAGTATAATTTTTTTTAATGAGTGCTGATCTAGGATCAGTTTAGTATTTTAGATTATAATGCATCAGATTACATGGAGAGTGGTGACCGGATCCTATATCAGCACTCCTCCTCTGTATTAATAGGGGACCAGAAGTCACCAGGACCAAGAAACAGAACACATACTGTTGTAAAGTCTAGTTACAGCATGTGTTTAGTGTCATCTAGTGGAAGATATGAAGACAACACTGTTTAAAGGGTGGGGGGATTGCTGATTGAAACAGAAAGTAAAGTTATTATTTTGTACAGGATCCATTTTGAGGCGAAAGCCTATGCAGAGAAGTACAAAATAAAGTAAGTATTTCTGAACAATAATCTAACGGACAGAGTAAGATAAATTAATACATGGAATTAGATATTGCTAGTGAGTAGAACTGCTACTTGAGCTTAGTTGCTGACAGACAGCAGTTTTCAAGTGTAAACTAATCAGTAGACCTACATGTTATCAGTCAAACGTCTGGTAAAGATGGTGGAGGAGCTTTTCAATTATAGGGTTTTATGTTTATCTTAGGGTTTCTGAAGCCTTTTGTTCTTGCTCAGTATTTACACACCTGATTCAACTTGTCATCAAATATTTAAAACAGTTTAATATTTGAGGCATACAAATGAAAATTCTCAAATTAAAACCTTTTTGGTTTGTAGGCATGCTTACAATTATTGTTGTTATATAAAGGAGTTAAACCGTGAGGCATTCCCTGAAGTCTCGCCTCTGAGCCACCGAGGTAAAGACAGTTTCAAGTTGGACAATCAATTCACGCTTTCAAACCTCAATAGCTTTCAAGCCACTTGAGCCACAGACTCCAAATAAGTGTCATGATGTTGGAAAAATTGCGTACAACATTGCACAGGTCTTATTTTCATGATTTGGACATTCAATTGCTTTCCAAAGCTAATAAACATGTGGAAATGTGAGCAGCATTTTGTATTCCTAGCTGATTCAGTTAGGGAGCATAAACAAAGTACAAACTTTTTTTACATTTGAATTTCAATCTCTCCTTGGTCATGTGACCTACTTGACTCAAACAAGGTCCAGAATGTCCACTGACTATCCTTTTATATTGCACACCCTTTAGTTTGTCCATTTTCATCTCACATGATTCTAAATGCATTTTTCAAAAGCTACATTTCAATAGCTCCTTGGTCATGTGACCTACTGACTTCAAACAAGGTTCAGAATGTTCAATCAGTGGGCCTACACATTGCACACCCTTTAGTTTGTGCATTTTCATCTCACACGTTTTTACATTAATTTTTTCAAACTTTCAAACATTTGTGACCTATTGACCTCATACTACTTTCAGAATGTACACGGACTGGTGGAGACGGGCGCCGCGAAGCGTACACTCCGGTAACGTGACCGATCCCGGAGAAGCTGGCGGGAGCCCTGGGGAGAGTTGTCTTTTCTTTGTGAAGGGCAGGGCACCCTGGAATGGGTTCACCCCAAGAGAAGGGCCCAAGCCCTGGAAAGCATTGCGGTTCCGGTGGCGTCCGGTGAGCTCTCGCTGCCCCTTGAAAATCCGGGAGAGAGAGTGTAAATCTCGCGTCGGGCCGTACTCATATCTGCAGCAGGTCTCCAAGGTGAACAATCTCTGGCATATACACGATCACAAATACCACTCAAATGGACGCAATTCATTCAAACCATATTGCAATTGGAACATGGCAAATGAAAATTGTCATACCCCAAAGATGGCGAGTGCGCTCCACTGTAGATTTTCACATGGCAAATGGTCACCAAGTCAAGACCCAAGGGTCAAATTTTGAAAATGTGATTTAATTCCCCAAAATTCATCACCTTCTAAAAAAGTTCTATCTGGACTGTTTTTCGATTTTTTACATTTTATTTAGTAAGTTATACATATATAACAACTGTATGAACGTACTTTTGTCTTATTTTATTGAGTTGTCTATGAGGCCTATGTTTTGTCCGTTTGCAATATGCGATCATAGGAAGTCAAAAGTCAGTGAACCATGGCCAAATGGCATGAGAAATGTCCAAATGTCGTTTATACTGACCAAATGATATATATCGCTATGTTAAGCCCTGAATCAACCTGGAAGGTTTATTTGTCATGTTTGATGTGAGAGAAGTGAGTTTAAAATATTTTTTGAAAAATGTCCAAATTGACCCCTGGCGCCCCCTGTTGGATGGGCATGGGTGGGGGGTGCTCCCTACCCGGCCATGGAGCCCTTGCACCCCCCTAAAGGCATTAAAAACCATTTCAAATATTTGCTCCTGGTAACTTGTTTCGTTCAACAGGTGCACGGCTGTCCATTTGCAATGTCTTAGAATGGGCATTTACCATCACAAATTTGACATGCTCTAATATGCTGCATAAATACCCACTTGACTGGCACATTGAACTCGGGATGGCCGGGCAGTGGTTCTGGTTCCTCTCCATCGCTTGTTGGTGTTGATTTCTGCATGTCAATTTGGTGATGGTTTATCACTGTTTAAACTTATTGCAAACGGACAAAAGTCAGCCATCAAGTCAGCGTCCATCAGTCAATAAGATATCATTCTGACACCAAACTGATACAAACTGAAACCAAACCCACCATCCAACTCGGTTGGAAGCCCAACTATCAAATATTTCAGAGCAGGCCCAAAATTCACAGCTCCTTCAGTTTAAACCATAATAAAAACTTAAAACACATAGTTACGTTCTAGCTGCGGGTCCAGTTCTGACATTATGTGTAGGCTTAGATGAGGCGACCCCGAATACCAAGTTTCGGCTTGATAGGTCATTTGGAGCCCGAGCAGCGTCCTGAATTGGTGCTGAAAATCCACATTTGCCGAGTGTTGCAATGGGGTACTTGAATGAGCAATCGGACAAAAACGTTAGGGTCCGTATCTATGGGCCGAGGCGGTTTCAATGCACCTAGTCTTGCGACTCTGGGACTATTCTAAATGTTGTCATTTTCGTGATGGTCAAAAAGAGTTGAAGTTATTGCAAGGCAGTTTCTCGGTCTGAGAACCTTCTAGAGCCACATAACTCACTGTGTACTATCGACTTGAGCTCTAGAACAGGTTTATACAGTTTCAGATCTCTAGGCCTGACGGTTCTTTGATAGTTCGAACAAAGGTAACTATTGCAGGCTCTGTGTGTCTTTAAGCCCCACACTATCACTCCGTCCTCGCTGTGTTTGTGTGTGAGCTTTTCTTGGAAATCTGATGGGAGAAATGACTGATTTACAGTTCATGAGTGTTACCTAATCACACATATTAAGTTTTGAAAATATCTGACCTTTTTAACCCTTCAAAACAGCCCCTACGACACCATTTGAAGGCACTTCCGGTTGGCACAGGAAGCTAAAAGTAAACACATATCCGGTTTCTCCAAAAAGCTTAGCTTAGGATCAACACAGGTAGACCTCATAGTGGCCTGATGAATTGTCATCGAAGACAGGTTCATAAGCTTCAGGTTGAATTAAGAGGAGAAGGCAATGTATTCCTATGGGGAGAGATGTCATTGCAAACTGTGAAATGAAAAAAAACTGTTTTCACTGTTAAGGGTTAATGCCACACAGTCAAGGTTAGGCTTGCACAGATCGGGAGGACCTCATGAACATTCATGTGGTTGAAGTTCCTGTGGTTGTGTTCATGAGGGTTGTCTAATCACACATATGAAGTTTTGAAAAGATCTGACCTTTTTATCCCTTCGAAACAGCCCCTATTACCCCAATTTAAGGCAGTTCCGGTTAACACAGGAAGCTGAAAGTAAAGACATCGGCTTTTATAGAATTTTGAGTTTTAAGTCTTTACCTTAAGAACTGACTTATTTACAGAGGGTTGAATGATTGAGTGTTATTTCAGAAAATCACAGAAATCACGTAGAGTTCCGAAACCCACCTTAACGGATTCGTCTGAACATGCTGCAACTGGATCTGTAACTTTCTTGGGGAAAAAAGCATTTCTTTCAGCATCACCAATTGTATTTTTTACTATTTCTCTTAAATTACGATAGATAAATGTCTGGTTCTTTTTTTCCTGACACCGTAGGTTCATGTACTTTGATGTGAAGCGGTCAAATTAGCGCTCTATTTTCGTTTTTGACCTTTAATCACAGAAAAAATGGCCTTAACTCAAAAAGTGTTGAGGCCTCGATGCCATCTTTGTCTTTGCTAACTGCCCATTATGCCAAACCTATGCTCACCAAGTTGTCTTCAAAGTCTTTTCCGTTTAGGAGAAATGACCATGTTGTGATTGGTGATGTTTTGTGCAATATGATTCCATTCGCCCTCTGGTGGTATTTACTGGGACAGCGGAAAAATGACAAAAATTAGAACATTTTATAAAACGGAAACCAAATGTCCGAGAGACTTCATTTGATGACTTCCCGGAAGATCTGGCCACGGTGCACGGCCCGCCGCCATCGGCGAATTTTAGAAACATTCGCGGACGTCTAGTAAGGGACTGTACATTTGCAGTATGGATTTTTTCCTCAATCAGCAAATTACAAAATGTTCCCTTCAGGTATGAAAGGGAAGTCGGCAAGGATATAAACATTGAGTTGCTATTTACCTGAAATGCACAAGGTCCTTTACCCCGCCAATTAATCCACACATAAAACGGTCAACCGAATCACTTTTAGTCATCTCTACTCCTTCCAGGCTTTTTCTTCTCTTGACTTTATTTTGCGATTGGCAACTTTCATAAATTAGGTGCATTACCACCACTGACCTCGTTCGTCTTTCAGTCACCCACGTGGGCATAACCAATGAGGAGATGGCACGTGGGTACCTGCTTCTATAAACCAATGAGGAGACTTGCAGCGCGATCTGCGTCACAAATAGAACTATTTTAGCCCTTGGCAACGCAGATGCTCGTTGGCGCACACAAGCAGTGTGGGAGCAATAATCAAATAAAATCGATTTCTACATTTATTTTGCAACGCTCGCGCACACGAAGCGAGCGGTGTAGTCAGCGTGTAACGGGAACAGAGCAGGCAATTAATGTAAAATCGTGTGAGATGAAAATGGACAAACAAAAGGTTGTGCTACAAAAATGGCTACTCAGTGGACATTCTGAACCTTTTTTGAGTCCAGTAGGTCACATGAACAATTAGCTATTGAAATGTGAAAAAATTGATTTGTCACTATGTTGACTGTCCCTAACTGCTGTTGGTGGACCTAAGGAAAACTACAGGCAAATATCTGTTGAATATTCAACCTGAATCTGTCACGTCCGTCGTACGAACAACTTGACCAAGGCGCAGCGTGAGTAGAGTTCCACATTTTAATGATGGTAAAACTTCAACAAAGCTTAAACAATCATGACATACATAGGCGCTCATAACAAACAAACAATATCCCACAATACAGGTGGGAAAAGGGACACACTAAGTATGATCTCCAATTAGAGGTAACAAATATCAGCTGCCTCCAATTGGGAACCATACACCCAACCAACATAGAAATATAACACCTAGAAACCCCCCTAGTCCCCCCTAGAACCTCAAGGGCTCTCTATGGTCAGGGCGTGACGGAATCTGACTTTACCTCGGTCTCCGTGCCCTGTAAAAATCTTCCCAGCGTGAAATATGGGTCGTTTCAGGCCACGAAGTGAACATAATTGTACATTACCAATCTCAATCAAAAACGAGGAGCGAGGGGCTTACATTGCGAATTTCCCTTGTTTGGCTAATTGTCTTGTCCGACGGCCAAGATGGTGACTGGGATTCAATTCAATTGCTTTATTGGCAAAGGGAACATCTGTTAACATTGCCAAAGCAAATGAAGTAGATTATAAACAAAAGTGAAATAAACAATTAAATGAACAGCAAGCATTACACTCACAAAAGTTCCACAATTCAAATGTCATATTATGTCTATATGTACAGTGTTGTAACAATGTGCAAATAGTGAAGGTACAAAAAAAACAAAAAAAAAAACATAAATATGGGTTGTATTTACAATGGTGTTTGTTCTTCACTGGTTGCCGTTTTCTTGTGGCAACAGGTCACAAATCTTGCTGCAGTGATGGCACACTGTGGTATTTTACCCAGTAGATATGGGAGATTAACAAAATTGTGTTTGTTTTCAAATTCTTTGTGGATCTGTGTAATCTGAGGGAGATATGTGTCTCTAATATGGTCATACATTTGGCAGGAGGTTAGGAAGTGCAGATCAGTTTCCACCTCATTTTGTGAGCAGTGTGCACATACCGTGTAGCCTGTCTTCTCTTGAGAGCCAGGTCTGCCTGCGGTGGCCTTTCTCAATAGCACGGCTCTGCTCACTGAGTCTGGACATAGTCAAAGCTTTCCTTAAGTTTGGGTCAGTCACAGTGGTCAGGTATTCTGCCACTGTATACTCTCTGTTTAGGGCCAAGTAGCATTCTAGTTTGCTCAGTTAATTTTTTTTTATTTCCAATGTGTCAATTAATTATCTTTGTGTTTTCTCATGATTTGGTTGGGTCTAATTGTGTTACTGTCCTGGGGCTCTGTGGAGTCTGTTAATGTTTGTGAACAGAGCCCCAGGACCAGCTTGCTTAGGGGACTTTTCTCCAGGTTCTTCTCACTGTAGGTGATGGCTTTGTTATGGAAGGTTTGGGAATCACTTCCTTTTAGGTGGTTGTAGAATTTAACGGCTCTTTTCTGGATTTTGATTATTAGCGGTATCGTCCTAATTCTGCTCTGTATGCGTTTTGTGAATTCTTGGTTAGTGAGCGGACCCCAGACCTCACAACCATGAAGGGCAATGGGCTCTATAACTGATTCAAGTATTTTTAGCCAGATCCTATTTGGTATGTCGATATGATGATGTTCCTTTTGATGACATAGAAGGCCCTTCTTGCCTTGTCTTTCAGCTCGTTCACAGCTTTGTGGAAGTTACCTGTGGCGCTGATGTTTAGGCCAAGGTATGTATAGTTTTTTGTTTGATCTAAGGAAAGTATTCCCAAACTGGGGTACCCCCAGGGGTATGCGCAATGCAGTCGGGGTTACGCCAAATAAATAAATAAATAAACATATATATATATATATATATAAATATTCATTTTTTCACATTTTCAAAAAGTACATTTAGATTTTCCAAACGGGCTACACATTTGGGTGAGTTTTTTTTCTCGCCTGTGCGGAGAACAAGTATTTGAAACACTGCCAATTTTGCAGGTTTTCCTACTTACAAAGCATGTAGAGGTCTGTAATTTTTATCGTAGGTACACTTCAACTGTGTGAGACGGAATCTAAAACAAAAATCCAGAAAATCCCATTGTATGATTTTTAAGTAATTAATTTGCACATGCTTTGTAAGTAGGAAAACCTGCAAAATTGGCAGTGTATCAAATACTTGTTCTACCCACTGTATATATATATATATGCACTGTCAATCGAAAACGTACCGCCCAAGTCTTTACAATCGCAAAAAAATAAATAAAAACATTAAAAATAAAAAGAATAATATAAAAATAATTTGAAAAAATCTCTCCTCACATCAACCCTCAACACTTTGACACGTGAGTCCAACTATTTATATACAGTACTTACCTCATGCCTCAACAAGCTTCTGATTGGTCGGAGTCAATACTCCTGGCCACCAGTGATTGGCAGCTGTGCGAAACAAATTTGCGTGCCCACAAAACACTTTTTCGAGGTCAAGGGAGGGTGAAAGAGAAACATCCACATAAAGAGATGCGCGTGCAATTATTGAACTGGGAACAATTTCAGGTGGGAGAGATTTTACAGCATGACGCCACAATCAGAAGATTTGGGAACTATTTCACACTGGGAAGATTTTTACATGACACCCTGCACAAATGGACAGTTCGTTTTTAATTACCCGGTGCTACGGGTGAGTGGAAATATCACTTAAGGACCAATGGAATGCATCAGTGGAATATTTCTCAGGTAAAAGTGAAAGTCACCCAGTAAAATACTACTTGAGGAAAAGTCTAAAAGTATTTGGTTTGAAATATATTTAAGTATCAAAAGAAAAGTAAACGTATGAATCATTTCAAATTCCTTATATTAAGTAAAACATTTTATTTTCCTTTTTAAATGTGCGGATAGCCAGGGGCACACTCCAATACTCAGACATAATTTACAAATGAAGCATTTGTGTTTAGGGAGTCTGCCAGATCATAGGCAGTAGGGATGACCAGTGATGTTCTCTTGATAAGTGTGTGAATTGGACCATTTTCCTGTCAAAATGTAATGGGTACTTTTGGGTGACAGGGAAAATGTATGGAGTAAAAACTACATTATTTTCTTCAGGAATGTAGTGAAGTAGAAAGACGTGCAGATTTTGGTAGGCAAGCTACAAGTATAATACAATTAGGTTGTCGTCAGACATTCAATATTCACAGTAGGTCTAAGTTACAGAATGATCACTTATCATGCCGACTGACCTGATGGTATCCGTTGGAAATGTTGTGAAAAATATCTGGCCTAGGCCATAGATTAGGCTATATACACTACATGACCAAAAGTATATGGACACATTATTGTCGAACATCTCAAATGAAATGTATTTATAAAGCCCTCTTTAAACCAGCAGATGTCACATAGTGCTAAACAGAAACCAAGCCTGAAACCCCAAACAGCAAGCAATGCAGATGTAGAAGCATGGTGGCTAGGAAAAACTCCCTAGAAAGGCAAAAACCTAGTAAGAAACCTAGAGAGGAACCAGGCTCTGAGGGGTGGCCAGTCCTCTTCTGGCTGTGCCGGGTAGAGTTTATAAGAGATCATTGCCATTAAGGCCAGATTGTTCTTTAAGATGTTCAAACGTTCATAGATGACCAGCAGGGTCAAATAATAATCACATCTCATTCCAAAATCATGGGCATTAATATGGCGTTGGTCTCCCCTTTGCTGCTATTAAAGCCTCAACTCTTTTGGGAAGGCTTTCCACTAGATATTGGAACATTGATGCGGGGACTTGTTCCATTCAGTCATGAACATTAGGGAGGTGGGGCACTGATGTTGGGCTATTAGGCCTGTGTCGCAGTCGGTGTTCCAATTCATCCCTAAGGTGTTCGATGGGGTTGAGATCAGGGCTCTGTGCAGGCCAGTGAAGTTCTTCCACATCGATCTCAACAAGCCATTTCTGTATGGACCTCACTTTGTGCGCGGGACATTTTCATGCTGAAACAGAAAACGGCCTTCCGCAATCTGTTGTCACAAAGTTGGAAGCACAGAATCGTCTACAATGTCATTGTATGCTGTAGTGTTACGATTTCCCTTCACTGGAACTTTGATGATCTTCACCGGATGGCACTCCCAGGACTCCATGTTAGACAATAAATGTGTGTTTTGTTCAATAAAGTTAATCTTTATGTCCAAAAACCTAATTTGAAATTGGTGTGTTATGTTCAGAAATGCATTTTCTCAAACAAACATCCGGTGAAAGTGCAGCGAGCACATCAAATTACAGAAAAACTCATCATGAACATTGATAAAAGATACAAGTGTTAAAACACACATTAAAGATGAACTTCTCCTTAATGCAACCGCTGTGTCAGATTTCAAAAAGGCTTTACAGCGAAAGCATGCCTTGAGATTATGTTAGGTCAGCGCCAAGCCACAGAAAAACATACAGCCATTTTCCAAACGAGGAGAGGTATCACAAAACTTAGAAATAGTGTTATAAATATTCACTTACCTTTGATGATCTTCATCGGAATGCACTCCCAGGAATCGCAGTTTTGTTTGTGCCTTTAGCCCAGTAATCCAAATGCACAATGCGCAAGCAACTAGTTCAGACGAAAAGTCAAAAGAGTTATATTACAGTTCGTAGAAACATGTCAAACGATGTATAGAATCAATCTTTAGGATGTTTTTATCATAAATCTTCAATAATGTTTCAACCGGACAATTCCTTTGTCTTTAGAAATGAAAAGTAATGCAGCTCGCTCTCACGGCCACACTTGTCTGACTTAGCTCATGGCATTCTGCCAGACCTCTTAGTAAAACAGCTCTTATTCGCTCCCCCTTCATAGTAGAAGCCCAAAACAAGGTTCTGAAGACTGTTGACATCTAGTGGAAGCCTTAGGAAGTGCAATATGACCCCAAAGACATTGTATATTGGATAGGCAAAGACTTGAAAGCTACAAACCTCAGATTTCCCACTTCCTGGTTGGATTTTCTATCCGGTTTTTGCCTGCCATATGAGTTCTGTTATACTCACAGATATCATTCAAACAGTTTTAGAAACTTCAGAGTGTTTCCTATCCAAATCTACTAATTATATGCATATTCTAACTTTTGGGCCTGAGTAGCAGGCAGTTACCTCTGGGCACCTTATTCATCCAAGCTACTCAATACTGCCCCCCAGTCCCAAAGAAGTTTAACAAACAGTGACTTATTATAATTATT
The DNA here is from genome assembly GCF_045791955.1 of Oncorhynchus clarkii lewisi. Lineage (NCBI taxonomy): Eukaryota > Metazoa > Chordata > Actinopteri > Salmoniformes > Salmonidae > Oncorhynchus > Oncorhynchus clarkii. The sequence goes on from NC_092158.1 coordinate 89,691,013, forward strand.
ATTGTTGATAGTTACCATGGAGAAGTGATGTGACAACTACATGTGATTGCATTAAATCACCTGACTGTTTCAATATGTCTGTTAATAAATGTTTAATTTCAAAGAGAGAATGACTAAAATAGAACAATTGACATTTAATAATTAATTGTCACTGTGTTAACCACAACCAACATGCTGGATCTCTGTTTAGGGGTCAGTGCTCTAAAATGAGTCTCTCTGGGGAGAGAGAGGAGGGGGTCCCTGCCTCTGAAATGAGTCTCTCTGGGGAACATGACACCAAAGCTAAGAGGTGAGATGACAATTTTGTTATAGAATAATTAAGTTTATTTCCAAAATACCTATCCACAATTATTTCACTTTAGTTTTTTCATCATAAATGATTGCTTATGGGTACCTTCAATATTACATTTTTTTTTAAACGCTATATATCCATTGTTTTGATTGAATGGAAAGTTTGTATCCTGTATATAAGATGAATGCACTTACAGATGCCATATCTTAATTTGACCCAGTTTCTCACAGCAGGAACATTATGTGGATTATAATTCATTAAAATGTTTTGTAGGGGTTGGTACCTTTTTTCATTAGAGCAAATCAAGCTGGACATTTTTTAGGTGGACATTACAAACTATAGAAGCCTTTTTAAAGCTTGATATGGTAACTGTATTGCAAGTCACTCTGGACCCAGTTTTCCGATAGCGATGGAATTTAGGTTTACCAGTGTTTTAAGATGCATCTATCCTACAACAGCTGAAGATGTAACATACATTTCCCACTCACAACGTAGAGAGAACAGTTGTTAAGTGTGTCGTTGGAGCATGTTGTTATTTAGAAGATCGAAAGAAATGGAGCCCTGCTCTCAGATCAGCTTTCTGCATTCAAATCTTTCCTTAACATTATAATCAGTTCACAATACTGACAACGGATCAGCTCCTAGAAAGATATTACCACCTACGGTTGCAAATATTAAGGTTATTAAGGCTTATTCTAATGCTTATCCAATAAAGATGCACCAAATCACAGATTTGGCACATCGTTGCGCAAATGTTGAAATATGAAATATATTGAAACAAATTATTGACCGTAGTCTACAAGTAGAAAAATATAACTCCATTGATTGAACATTAAATGCATTTCAATATGATTAAACTACTGTTTATATTTTAATCCCATCTTCTTGGTTTTCATTTGAAGCATCATTGAAGCTTGTTTGTATCAATCGCAAAGACATTTGTACAACTTTGTACTTGTAGTCAACTTTGTTCTGAAATTATCAGCGGTCAAAGAGAGATGGATTAACCATTGTGATTTCTATTTTTAGCAGAGATCTTCTGTGTGTAAAATGATGCTGGAGGGGAAAAAGCATCTGACGAATCAGCTGTTCTTCTCGTGATCTGAGGCAGGCGTTTTTGATTTTGAGCATTTTCAAGTGCATCGTTAATAATGATGGTTTTGGAAACAGCTCAGAGATTTAACAATGACCCTACAAAGATTCTAATGATGAGCTTACCCTTTAAGAAGCTTTTGGGATACCAGGCCATGGATTAAAACATCTGCTAAATTCAAAAGTATATGTTTTACATACAGATCTCATATTACTGTATTGAATTATATAAAAAAAAAAGTTTATACTGATGTCACTAATGTATGATTTTTTCAGTTCTTTATGATAAATGTAGCTATTTGTTACATTTGACTCTGTAAAACCTAGCTGTTCTACTTATTTCTCTGCGAGTGAGGCAGACATATAGCATTTTGGAAAACAAACCCGCAATTATTTGTCTTCCTGAAATGAAACCATCAAGTGATAGATTTCTTAACAAACACATGTCTGTCATTGAATGCCATAATTAGCTAGTGAAAAAACACAACAATCTCTTTCATAATTTCTGTAAGCAATGAAAGCAAATTTACCAACATTTCTGAAAATGGATATATAGCATTTCGGAATGAAACTTCTTATTTTTCCCTATCTGAGTTCAGAGTAAATGAGAGATGTACTGTTTGTCTCTGTTGTGTTGAAGCCCAATCAAGCGCAAGAAACCAGCCTCCCCTGTACCAAGCTGTGTGTCCATGAAGAGTGATTGGTCTATATGTCAACCTATAGAGTTTAGAGAGGGAGACTTTTCACCTGAACAAAGGTAAGAAGAACTCATGGGTTATGGTCAGTGAGTTAAACAACACTGCCTCTAGTCATTTCTCCTCTCCCATTTTCCCATTTATTTTTGTTGTTATCATAATCTATAGGAAAACACTTTTTTCAATTTTCTTAGTCCTAAAACAATATTAAACAAACACAACATTCCCTCTGTGTGTGTGTGACAAACAGTGACACATTATTATTATTTTTAACGACAGTTACCATGGAGAATAGATATCAAGCTACTACATGTTCATATGATTGCATTAAATCACATGACGGTTTCAATATGTCTGTTGGTAAATGTTTTACTTCTCAAATAGATAATTCATAAATGAGAACAATTGACATTCAATAATTAGTTATCACTGTGTTAACCACAACCAACATGCTGTATCTCTGTTTAGGGGTCAGTGCTCTAAAATGAGTCTCTCTGGAGAGAGAGAGGAGGAGGGCCCTGCCTCTAAAATGAGTCTCTCTGGAGAGAGAGAGGAGGAAGGCCCTGCCTCTAAAATGAGTCTCTCTGGAGAGAGAGAGCGGGGCCCTGCCTCTAAAATGTATCTCTCTGGGGAACATGAGATCAAAGTTAAGAGGTGAGATGACAATATTGTTTAAGAATTTATTATGTTTTTTTCCAAAACGCTATATCCACAATTTAATTCACATTTGTGTTTTTTCCTGCGTTGCAGGAATATTTCTGCCACAACAGAATATCAAATTAAGATATGGCAACTGTACTATAAGTCTCTCTGGGGCCAGTTTCCAGATAGTGATGAAATTTAGAGTTACGAGTGTTTTAAAGATGCATCTTTCCTACAACTGCCAAATATGTTACACACGTTTCCCCAAACATCATCCAGAGTAAACAGTCGCTATGTGTCTCTTTGGAGCATGTGTCGATACTGATAGGATTGAAAGAAAGGGAACGCTGCTCTCAGATCAGCTTTGTACATTCAAATCTTTCCTTAACATTATAATTAGTTAAATATACTGACGACGGATCAGCGTCTAGAGAGATATTACCACCTACAGCTGCAAATATTGAGGCGGCTTATTCTAACACTTACACAACGAAAATGCACTACATCACAGATTTGGCACATCATTGCACACGTTAGGCTACACATCATGAAATATATTGAGACAAATTACAGACCAACAGAAAGAAAACGATGCTGCCCACAGAGAGGGCTGCTTTGCTTCTAGTCCTTAGGACACTTTGCAGTATTTCGTTTTTTATGTAATATTTCTTACATTGTTAGCCCAGAAAATCGTGTGTGTTATTACAATTGTAACAACATACAGGAACTCAAGTCCTTTTGTTCACCCAATCTAGAATTCCTCACCATCAAATGCCGAACGTATTATTTCCCAAGAGAATTCTCTTCGGTTATTGTCACAGTCGTCTCAAGCCGATGTCACAGCGGCCCTCAAGGAACTTCACTGTACTTTATACAAACTGAAAGGTAAAGGATGCCTAAATTATATCAGCATATTGACTATAGCACTCGCGCTGGAAAAACACTGAACCCTCCCCCGCCCTCCTTTCGGCAAATCTGACCACGACTCCATTTTGCTCCTCCCTTCCTAAAGTCAGAAACTCAAACAGGAAGCACCCGTGCTAAGGACTATTCAGTGCTGGTCTGACCAATCGGAATCCACGCTTCAAGATTGTTTTGATCACGTGGACTGGGATATGTTCCGGGTAGCTTCCGAGAACAGTACTGACGTGTACACTGAGATGGTTACTGATTTCATCAAGAAGTGTATAGGAGATGTTGTACCCATTGTGACTATTAAAACCTACCCTAACCAGAAACTGTGGATTGATGGCAGCATTCACGCAAAACTGAAAGCAGAAAGCACCGCATTTAACCATGGCAAGGTGACAGGGAATATGACAGAATACAAACAGAGTAGTCGTTCCCTCCGCAAGGCAATCAAACAGGGAAAACGTCAATATCGAGACAAAGTGTAGTCGTGATTCAACGGCTCAGCCACGAGACGTGTGTCACAGGGTTTACAGACAGTCACGGACTACACAAGGAAAACCAGCCCTGTATCGGACACCGACGTCTTGCTGCCGGACAAGCTAAACACCTTCTTTGCCCATTTTGAGGATAACACAGTCCCACCGACGCGGCCAGCTACCATGGACTGTGGGCTCTCCTTCTCCGTGGTCGACATGGAATTGTTTGATATTACTGCACTGTTAGATACTGCTGCACTGTCGGAGCTAGAAGCACAAACATTTCACTACACTCGCAATAACATCTACTAACCATGTGTATGTGACCAATACATAACTCAGTTGATTGACCATGAAATGCATTTTAATATAATTTAAATAGGCCTGTAGCCAACTGGTTAAATTTTAATGCAGTCATCTCGGTTTTCATTTCAAGCATAATTTTATATTTCGCTTGTTTGTATCAATTGCAAAGACACTTGCAACTTTGTATTTGTAGTCAGTGTTTGTAGTCATATTACTGTATTGAATTATAAGAAATAAAACAATTATACTGATGTCACAAGTGTATGATTTGTCCAGTTCTTCATTATACATTTGACTGTGTAAAACCAAGGAGTACTACTTATTTCTCTGAAAGTGCGGCAGATATATAGCATTTAATAGCATAAAAACATGACTATTTGTCTCTCTGAAATGAAACCATCAAGTGACAGATTATAAACAAAGACCTGTCTGTCATTGAATGTCATAATTAGCTAGTGAAAAAACACAACAATATCTTTCATAATTTCTGTAAGCAATAAAAGCAAATGTACCAAGATTTCTGAAAATGGAATTAAACTCTTCTTATTTTCTCAATCTGGGTTCCAAGTAAATGAGATAAGGAATGTTTGTCTCTGTTGTGTTGAAGCCCAATCAAGCGCAAGAGACCAGCCTCCCCTGTACCCAGCTGTGTGTCCATGAAGAGTGACTGGTCTATGAATTTACCTACACGGTTTAGAGAGGGAGACTTTTCTACTGAACAAAGGTAAGAAGAACTCATGGGTCATGGTCAGTGAGTTAAACAACACTGTCTCTAGTAAATTCTCCTCTCCCATTTTCCCATTTTATTTAGGTTGTTTTCATAATCCATATTCTAATCCTTTTTCGCATTTTCATAGTCATAAAACAATATTAAACAAAAACAATATTCCCTTCCTGTGTGTGTGTGCGTGCGCGTGCGCGTGTGCGTGTGTGTGTAACAGTTTTGTCCACAGTTACCAACAGGAGAGATCAGAGTTAGAGATGCTCAGTGGTCAGTCTTCCCAGAGTCAACATATAGACCTGACCTCCATATTCAGTGTATGTGGTCCTGTTATGTACATTTGTTTTTGTTTAAGTCAAGTAAAGTTGATCTGTAAATCATCCATTAATATGTTAATGCGAAAGCATTTATTTTCTTGCTTAACTTAATGACTTTATTTATCTCAGTTGCTTGAAGAAAAAATTATGACATTTGTGAAGAACGAGCTGAAGCGGTTCAAGAGGATTCTTAGTCCCGAACTCCCACAAGGCTTTGAGAGTCAGAAGCAGGATGAGGAAGTGGTGGACGCTGAAGATGAGAAGCTGGAGAGCAGTGCCAGAGAGGGGGCTCTGAAGATCACACTGCACGTCCTGAGGAAAATGAACCAGAAGGAGCTTGCTGACACACTGGAGAAAAGTAAGAGTTGTCTGCCTCACGTTAAATGCTGTTTGATAACAAACATTTAAAAACTGTAGATAAAGTACAGCTAAAGTAGTTGTGTAACTCAATAATATTGTAACAGCCTTAACACAACACTTAGTGACATCATCAAGTAGCAGCGGAATGTGTTGCGTTGATTAATTTAGACAGAGAAGAGGAGAGACAGAGGAGAGAGAGAGACAACATTACTAATAATACCATCAATAATACCAATAATAATATAATCAATTACTCCAGTGTGTAATGCATTATGAAAACATTTACACATTCATATAGACAGTTAAGAGAATACACTATTACAATGTACAACACTATAACACCGTCCTATAATAATGTAGGCATTAAAACAGACGTCATATTAATATCCTCTGTGTTATTTTTAGATTCAGTAGAGCTTGATGTGATTTGCCAACGTGAACTCAAATCTAATCTAAAGAAGAAGTTTCAATGTATATTTGAGGGGATCGCTAAACAAGGAAACCCAACACTTCTCAATAAGATCTACACAGAGCTCTACATCACAGAGGGTGGAACAGGAGAGGTAAATAATGAACATGAGCTGAGACAGATTGAGACAACAACCAGGAAACAAGCAAGACCAGAGACTGCAATCAAATGTAACGACATCTTCAAACCCTTAACTGGACAAGACAAACTGATCAGAACTGTTCTGACAAAGGGAGTCGCTGGCATTGGAAAAACAGTCTCTGTGCAGAAGTTCATTCTGGACTGGGCTGAAGGAAAAGCAAATCAGGATGTTCAATTTGTATTTTCATTCCCTTTTCGTGAGCTGAATTTGATGAAAGGGGAAAAACACACTTTGATTGAACTTCTCAATCACTTTTCAATGGAAACCAAAGAATCAAGAATCTCCAACTACGACAAGTACAACGTTCTGTTCATCTTTGATGGTCTGGATGAGTGCCAACTGCCCCTAGACTTCCAGAAGAACAAGATCTGTTGTGACATCACAAAGTCAACCTCAGTGGATGTTCTGCTGACAAATCTCATCAAGGGAAATCTGCTTCCCTCTGCTCTCCTCTGGATAACTACCCGACCTGCAGCAGCCAATAAGATCCCTTCAGGGTGTGTTGACCAGGTGACAGAGGTACGAGGGTTCAATGACCCACAGAAGGAGGAGTACTTCAGGAAGAGATTCAGTGATAAGGTCCTGGCCAGCAGTATCATCTCACACATAAAGACATCAAGGAGCCTCCACATCATGTGCCACATTCCAGTCTTCTGTTGGATTTCTGCAATAGTCCTTGAACACATGCTGAAACATAAGAGAGAAGAGATGCCCAAGACTCTGACTGACATGTACACACACCTTGTGGTGTTTCATACCAAACAGAAGAATGAGAAGTATCTTGGGAAAGAAGAGACAGGTCCACACTGGAATAAAGAGAGCATTCTGTCACTGGGAAAACTGGCTTTTCAACAGCTTCTGAATCACAATCTGATTTTCTATCAAGAAGACCTGAAAGAGGCTGGCATTGATGTCAATGAAGCCTCAGTGTACTCAGGATTGTGCACGCAGCTCTTTAAAGAGGAATGTGGGCTGTACCAGCACAAGGTGTACTGCTTTGTGCATCTGAGCATTCAGGAGTTTCTGGCTGCTCTATATGTGTTCCTCTCATTCATCAACAACAATGAGAATCTAATGGCCAAACCGCAATCAACTTCCAGTAACTTAACTGCGCTGTTAAGAGACAAGCCTGAAGTTACTTTCTACAAGAGTGCTGTGGATAAAGCCTTACAAAGTGAGACGGGAAACCTGGACCTTTTCCTCCGCTTCCTTCTGGGCCTCTCAATGGAGTCCAATCAGAAGCACTTACGAGGTCTACTGACAACAACAAGAGGCATCTCACAGAGCCATGAAGAAACAGTCAAGTACATCAAGGAGAAGATCAGGGAGAATCCCTCTCCAGAGAGGTGCATCAATTTGTTCCACTGTCTGAATGAACTGAACGACCATTCTCTAGTGGAGGAGATCCAAAGCTACCTGAGATCAGGAAGTGTCTCAAAAGCCAAACTGTCACCTGCACAGTGGTCAGCTCTGGTCTTTGTGTTGCTGACTTCAGAAAAGGAGGTGGATGTGTTTGACCTGAAGAAATACTCCAGATCAGAGGAAGGTCTTCTGAGGCTGCTGCCAGTGATCAAAGCCTCCAGAGTTGCTCTGTGAGTACAAACATGACATTGAAGTACTAATCATCAGGAAGAAATTTTCCTTTTAGAGAACTGATATTGAAAAACTATATTGAAAAACATATTGAATTAATGCATTGATGTTCACATATGTATAACAATATGACCATACATTTGTGGTAGACGGAAGATTAATCTATGTGTTGTTTGAGAGAATAAACCGTTGTCCTTCTACACTACTGGTGTTAAATGAACAGTGTGTTTGTGAAGTCATGATGATCTCTCTGTCAGGCTGACAGGCTGTGGGGTCAATGAGGAAGGCTGTGCTTCTCTGGTCTCAGCTCTGAAGTCAAACCCCTCATATCTGAGAGAGCTGGATCTGAGTAACAATGACCTGAAGGATTCAGGAGTGAAGCTGCTCGCTGCTGGACTGGGGAATCCCCACTGTAAACTGGAGATTCTTAGGTCAGTATTCCTGTAGTTCCACAACAAACTGCAAATGCAACTCACGAGTTTGGGACCAAATACTAAACATTTGACTACTTTAATACACTATAAATGAATTGGTCAGAATACTTATGACTTCTTGAAATGGGAGGACTAGATACATAAAGTGCTGTAATTTCTAAATGGTGAAACAGATATGAAAATACCCTCAAATAAAATATGACATTACATACTGTCACCTCATATGAAAAATTTGATCTCCAATCCAAAATTCTGAGTATAGAGCTAAATGTAAAATGTTAGCTTCACTGTCAAACTCAATATGGTGTGGACTGTATACTCAGTACAATCTAAATCTGATACCTCACTTTCTGTATTTTGACTGATACTGCTTTGTAAACTGGTCTGGTCTGTCTACTCACATATTTGTGTTTTATATTTCTCTCTACAAGCAGGACTTTGATTATTTTTCATAATGATATATCCATTTAAAATGTTGTAAAAAATATACTGCCACTCCATCTTCACCACCAAATAATAGCAGTGTGATTTTTAATTGATTTGACTCTTTGCAGGCTGTCAGGCTGTGGAGTCACAGAGGAAGGCTGTGCTTCTCTGGTCTCAGCTCTGAAGTCAAACCCCTCACACCTGAGAGAGCTGGATCTGAGTAACAATGACCTGAAGGATTCAGGAGTGAAGCTGCTCTCTGCTGGACTGGGGAATCCCCACTGTAAACTGGAGACTCTGAGGTCAGTAATCCTGTAGTTGGTCAACAAGTGATAACTGTTCACCAGATCCACATGTGTTTACCAGGCACACATAGTCCACACCATATGTGTTTGGAAAGTGAAGCTTACAGTTTTTGATTCCCTGAGGGGAACTCCACCCCCCCATTCAGCTGAAAAGGTGGCGCAGGGAATTCAAAAATATTCTTTAGAAATATTTAACTTTCACACATTAACAAGTCCAATACCTCAAATGAAATATACATATCTTGTTCATCTACCCATCATGTCCGATTTTTAAAATGTTTTACAGCGAAAACACAACATATATTTACGTTAGACCACCACCAAGTCAAAGGGAAAACGCAGCCATTTTTTCCAGCCAAAGATAGATTCACAAAAGCAGGATTAGAGATAAAATGAATCACTAACCTTTTGAAAATCTTCATCAGATGACACTCATATGACATGTTACACAATACATTTATGTTTTGTTCGATAATATGCATATTTATATCCACAAATATCGGTTTACATTGACGCCATGTTCAGAAAATACTCCAAAATATCCGGAGGAATTATAGAAAGCTACGCCAGATAACAGAAATACTCATCATAAACTTTGACTAAAGATACATGTTCTACATATAATTAAAGATACACTGGTTCTTCATGCAACTGCTGTGTCAGATTTTTTTTAAACGTTACGGAAAAAGCCTACCGTGCAATAAGCTGAGACAGCGCTCAGACTTACAAGTATTTCTCCGCCATGTTGGAGTCAACAGAAATATAAAATTACATCATAAATATTCCCTTACCTTTGATGATCTTTCATCAGAATGCAGTGCAAGGTGTCTTAGTTCCACAATAAATCGTTGTTTTGTTCCATAATGTCCAATACTAGTGTGCAATTAGCTGCATTTGCTATCACTTTCAGCTCACGTGAAAAAGCTGAAACCGGTCCAGGACAACTCGCACGAAAACTTCAAAAATATATATTCCAGGTCGTATAAACTGGTCAAACTAAGTAGAGAATCAATCTTCAGGATGTTATTTTCATATATATCCAATAACGTTCCAACCGGATCATACGTTTTCAGCTGCAGCCAAATGGAACGGCGGTGGCACCCACAGAGAAATGCGCCACAGGAAAATGGCATTCTGTCGGGACACTGACTATTTCCCCTCCCATTCGGTCAAAGTTCACAGCAAAAGCTCCATTCCACTTTCTACTGAATGAGGACATCTAGTGGAATGCGTAGGAAGTGCTACCAGATCCATATCTTGTTGGGAAAGGAGGGGGCGATGACGTCAAAGTTGACCCACATTCAGAATTTCACTTCTTGTTTGGAAGATTGCCTGCCCTATGAGTGCTGTTATACTCACAGACACTATTCAAACAGTTTTAGAAACTTCAGAGTGTTTTCTATCCAATAGTAATAATAATATGCATATATTAGCAATCTAGGACAGAGTAGGATGCAGTTCACTATGGGCACGCAATTCATCCAAAGTGAAAATACTGCCCCCTATCCTCAACAAGTTTTTAAAGTATTCAAAAGTTAAGCATTTGGTCAAATATTCTTTGCCTGCAGTGATTACATCAAGCTTGTGACTCTACCAACTTGTTGAATGCATTTGCTGTTTGTTTTGGTTGTGTTTTGGATGATGTTTTTCCCAATAGAAACTAAATGGTGAATAAAGTCCTGTCATTTTGGAGTCACTTCACTTGCATTGTAAGTAAGAATTGAAGATGTGTCCGAACACTTCTACATTCATGTGGAAACTTCCATGATTATGAATAATGAATTAATCGTGATGAATGAGCAAGTTACAGAGGAACAAATATCATGCCCCCTCTGTTATTGGTAATGTTGAGAGGTTATCTGTTTTGTTTTATCCCCTGGTATTGGTAATGTTGAGAGGTTAACTGTTTTGTTGTATCCCCTGGTATTGGTAATGTTTTGTTGTATCCTCTGTTATTGGTCATGTTGAGAGGTTAACTGTTTTGTTGTATCCTCTGTTATTGGTAATGTTGAGAGGTTATCTGTTTTGTTGTATCCTCTGTTATTGGTAATGTTGAGAGGTTATCTGTTTTGTTGCATCCTCTGTTATTGGTAATGTTGAGAGGTTATCTGTTTTGTTGTATCCTCTGGTATTGGTAATGTTTTGTTGTATTCTCTGTTATTGGTAATGTTGACAGGTTATCTGTTTTGTTGTATCCCCTGGTATTGGTAATGTTTTGTTGTATCCTCTGTTATTGGTAATGTTGAGAGGTTATCTGTTTTGTTGCATCCTCTGTTATTGGTAATGTTGAGAGGTTATCTGTTTTGTTGTATCCTCTGGTATTGGTAATGTTTTGTTGTATCCTCTGTTATTGGTAATGTTGAGAGGTTATCTGTTTTGTTGTATACTCTGTTATTGGTAATGTTGAGAGGTTATCTGTTTTGTTGTATACTCTGTTATTGGTAATGTTGAGAGGTTATCTGTTTTGTTGTATCCTCTGTTATTGGTAATGTTGAGAGGTTATCTGTTTTGTTATATACTCTGTTATTGGTAATGTTGAGAGGTTATCTGTTTTGTTTTATCCCCTGGTATTGGTAATGTTGAGAGGTTAACTGTTTTGTTGTATCCCCTGGTATTGGTAATGTTTTGTTGTATCCTCTGTTATTGGTAATGTTGAGAGGTTATCTGTTTTGTTTTATCCCCTGGTATTGGTAATGTTGAGAGGTTAACTGTTTTGTTGTATCCCCTGGTATTGGTAATGTTTTGTTGTATCCTCTGTTATTGGTAATGTTGAGAGGTTATCTGTTTTGTTGTATCCCCTGGTATTGGTAATGTTTTGTTGTATCCTCTGTTATTGGTAATGTTGAGAGGTTATCTGTTTTGTTATATACTCTGTTATTGGTAATGTTGAGAGGTTATCTGTTTTGTTGTATCCTCTGTTATTGGTAATGTTGAGAGGTTATCTGTTTTGTTGTATCCTCTGTTATTGGTAATGTTGAGAGGTTATCTGTTTTGTTATATACTCTGTTATTGGTAATGTTGAGAGGTTATCTGTTTTGTTGTATCCTCTGTTATTGGTAATGTTGAGAGGTTATCTGTTTTGTTGTATCCTCTGTTATTGGTCATGTTGAGAGGTTAACTGTTTTGTTGTATCCTCTGTTATTGGTAATGTTGAGAGGTTAACTGTTTTGTTGTATCCTCTGTTATTGGTAATGTTGAGAGGTTATCTGTTTTGTTGCATCCTCTGTTATTGGTAATGTTGAGAGGTTATCTGTTTTGTTGTATCCTCTGTTATTGGTAATGTTGAGAGGTTATCTGTTTTGTTATATACTCTGTTATTGGTAATGTTGAGAGGTTATCTGTTTTGTTGTATCCTCTGTTATTGGTAATGTTTTGTTGTATCCTCTGTTATTGGTAATGTTGAGAGGTTAACTGTTTTGTTGTATCCTCTGTTATTGGTAATGTTTTGTTGTATCCTCTGTTATTGGTAATGTTGAGAGGTTAACTGTTTTGTTGTATCCCCTGGTATTGGTAATGTTGAGAGGTTAACTGTTTTGTTGTATTCTCTGTAACTTTTCACTCATAATTTTTCATCATGGAATCATCGGGGTGATTTCAGTAGTGTTTAGAAACATGTTATCTACTCACTTAGTAAGAAGATTAATCAAGTCCTCATCCACCATTCAGTTATTATTGGGCAAAACATAACCCAAAACACAGTCAAAACAAACTGTCTAGTAGAAAATGCGTACTTTACATTGTGTCGCTACAAGCAACAATTTGATAATTTGTCATTTATGAATACATATGGCAGGTTTCAGGACACTGATGTATCTGAATATGTTGAAAAATAATAGCAGTGTGCTTTTAAAATGATGATACTCTTTGCAGGCTGTCATTCTGTCTAATCACAGAGGAAGGCTGTGCTTCTCTGGTCTCTGCTCTGAGGTCAAACCCCTCACACCTGAGAGAGCTGGACCTGAGCTACAATCACCCAGGAGACTCAGGAGTCAGACTGCTCTCTGCTGGCCTGGAGGATTCACACTGCAGACTGGAGAAACTCAAGTATGTAGAGGGTTTATGTCAATGTTCATATCCGACATGTTTGAGTTATCAGGCCAGTTTAGACAAACATTCTTACTACCAGTTGGACAAAGTTATATGCTGACTCTCTCTGTGTGTCTGTGTGTGTTCACATTTACCACTCAATGAATGTCTGTTTTGCTTACCTCTCTCTATACAGTGTGGAATATGGTGGAGAGTACACAATGAAACCTGGGCTTAGAAATTGTGAGTGTTGACTGCTGTGAAGAATATAACTAAGAATAAGTCTTAATTCAAGTTAAGACAAAGTCAAAGACCACCATCATTACTTCCTTGGTCATATTAAATTTAAGCTGTAGTTCTACAGAATCAGAAATCGGGGACACCAAAGTTTAGAATGAGTTGCATTGACAGTGTGTGTGTCTGTGTATATGTGTGGCGTATTTGTGCGACAGAAGTGTTTGTGTGTAATTAATGGGAATAAGTGTGTTTTATAGTACCATACAGTATCACATCCTTCAACAAGTCTCAAGTTACCCTACCTTCTCCTTTTGATACCTAGAAACATCTACATTAAATTAATTAGTGAAAAGTGAGTTAACATTCTAATGTGAATGATGATGATTTCTAATAATGTATCTGGTTTCATCCATCAGATGCCTGTGATCTCACACTGGACCGAAACACAGTAAACATACACCTCTCTCTGTCTGAGGAAAACACGAAGGTGACATGGAGGAGAGAGAAGCAGCCGTATCCTGATCACCTAGAGAGATTTGAGGACTGTGGACAGGTGCTGTGTAGAGAGGGTCTCACTGGGCGCTGTTACTGGGAGGTAGAGTGGAGTGGGAGTGTGGCAATTATAGGAGTGACATATAAAGGAATCAGCAGGAGAGGAGGGGGTATGGACTGTCTGATTGGATGGAATGACAAGTCCTGGAGTCTGTTCTGCTCTTACAACTGTTACAAAGCCTATCACAATAATAATCCCACTACCATAGACGTCCCCCCCTCCAGCCCCCACAGAGTAGGAGTGTATCTGGACTGGCCAGCCGGCACTCTGTCCTTCTACAGAGTCTCCTCTGACTCACTGACCCACCTGCACACATTCCACACCACATTCACTGAGCCCCTCTATCCAGGGTTTAGGGTTTGGTTTGAAGACTCCTCAGTGTCCCTGTGTCAGGTGGTTCCTGTGTCAAACACAACATGATGTTTCACTCTAATCCTGGTCATGTTCAGTAAGACACACTTGAGAAACATGTAGAATAGCTCTCTAGTGTGTAAACACCACCCTGCCTCTCCTCTACAGTATCCACCCTGCCTCTCCTCTACAGTATCCACCCTGCCTCTCCTCTACAGTATCCACCCTGCCTCTCCTCTACAGTATCCACCCTGCCTCTCCTCTACAGTATCCACCCTGCCTCTCCTCTACAGTATCCACCCTGCCTCTCCTCTACAGTATCCACCCTGCCTCTCCTCTACAGTATCCACCCTGCCTCTCCTCTACAGTATCCACCCTGCCTCTCTTCCACAGTATCCACCCTGCAACTCCTCTACAGTATCCACCCTGCAACTCCTCTACAGTATCCACCCTGCCTCTCCTCTACAGTATCCACCCTGCCTCTCCTCTACAGTATCCACCCTGCCTCTCCTCTACAGTATCCACCCTGCCTCTCCTCCACAGTATCCACCCTGCCTCTCCTCTACAGTATCCACCCTGCCTCTCCTCTACAGTATCCACCCTGCCTCTCCTCTACAGTATCCACCCTGCCTCTCCTCTACAGTATCCACCCTGCCTCTCTTCCACAGTATCCACCCTGCAACTCCTCCACAGTGTCCACCCTGCCTCTCCTCTACAGTATCCACCCTGCCTCTCCTCCACAGCACCCACTTTGCCCCCCCTCCATCACATATACGTAACAGATATATCCCTCTCTCTCCTTCTTTTCTACCCCTCTGTCATAGCTCTCTCCTTCCCCAATACCTAAAAATAAAAAATACCCCCACAGAACTCCATTTTCCCCCGTTGCTGTGTACCCCACACAGTCTTTGAAGTAGTCATTGAACATCCAAACTTAACGTCTGTGGCATGCTCTCCATGTTCACCATACTTCTATCGAGGAACAGAGGGAGAATCAGGGAGAACGTAACGTTATTAAAATGAACTGGCTTATAATTAGAATACTGCGCAAGACGACATGAGACTTGAAATGGTGAAACAACTAAGAGTTGATGGAAAATTCTATTCTTGAATCAATCTACTGTGTTGTAACATTTTCATGCCACTGTTGCACTGCTTCCTGAAACACAAGTAAAGGTTTCATAAACAGACGACGTTTCTGTTCTCAATTTTCTTACTATCATTATTGAAATTGTCTAACATTGAAATATACTTAATAAAATAGCACCACAAAATTCTCCACTGTTCACAACATCCCTTAATCCCTTCCATTTCAAGGAGAGAGTCAGGTAGGCAACACCCCCCTTCTGAGAGGATGACCTGCAGACAGATCTCCTCTGAGAGGATGACCTGCAGACAGATCTCCTCTGAGAGGATGACCTCCAGACAGATCTCCTCTGAGAGGATGAACTCCAGACAGATCTCCTCTGAGAGGATGAACTCCAGACAGATCTCCTCTGAGAGGATGAACCAGACAGATCTCCTCTGAGAGGATGATCTCCAGACAGATCTCCTCTGAGAGAATGGCCTCCAGACAGATCTCCTCTGATAGGATGACCTCCAGACAGATCTCCTCTGAGAGGATGACCTCCAGACATATCTCCTCTGAGAGATTGACTTCTAGACAGATCTCCTCTGAGAGGATGACCTCCAAACAGTTCACCTCTGAGAGGATGACCTCCAGACAGATCTCCTCTGAGAGGATGACCTCCAGACAGATCTCCTCCAAGACACATTGTGGCATCTGAAGGGCCAATAGCATATTCAGTGTATTGTCAGGGTTGTTACTATTACCAATGGGTAATGCATACTTGTTTGTAATTACAATAATTCTTAAAATGATTCGAAGTCATGTGTAGACCTACCCTTAAAAAGAGGACAGTATCTGGTGTCTTTTAGGAGAGAAACATCATCAACACAGACAGCATGGAACAAACAATGATAACGCATTAATGAAACAACATTGTCGTTATGTAATGGTGAGAGAGAAAGATAAAGAGATAGAGAGGGATAACGAGAGGGAGAGATTGTGTTGTGTATGCTCCTACATGTGGTGACTTTGTGAAGATTTACCATGGACACTAAACCAACACCCTCAGGGCACTTCTTGGCAAAGGCTTGATCCTCAGATATATTTGACTCTGTAAAAATCAGAACACTATTTAAGTTAAAGTTAGAACATACTCTAGTTTCCAAATGATTTCATTATCATAAATTACTTTCTTACATGATACTTACTTGGGTGACTTCCGCATGTCTTCTTTTCCGTTCCCCCCACCTTGTTCAAAACAGTTTTTCAGCATCAGCTGTCAGAGCAGCTTACCGATCATTGCATCTGTACACAGCCCATCTGTAAATAGCCCACCCAACTACCTTATCCCCATGTTATTTTTTATGGACCTTTGCACCCCAGTATCTCTACTTGCACATTCATCTTCTGCACATGTATCACTCCAGTGTTAATTGCTAAATTGTAATTATTTCTGCACCATGGCCTATTTATTGCCTTACCTCCCTAATCTCACTACATTTGCACACACTGCATATAGATTTTCTCTACTGTGTTTATGACTGTATGTTTGTTTATCCCATGTGTAACTCTGTGTTGTTTGTGTCACACTGCTTTGCTTTATCTTGGCCAGGTTGCAGTTGTAAATGAGAACTTGTTCTCAACTAGCCTACCTGGTTAAATAAAGGTGGGATAAAATAAAATAAACTTGAGGTAACAAAAACAAATGTACATAACAGGACCACATACACTGAATATGGAGGCCAGGTCAGGGATGTGTTGGGTTGATTAGTTGATTTAGACAGAGACAGACAACATTAATGATACTGTCACGGCTGTTGAATGAGCTGGACCAAGGCGCAGCATGGTGAGCGTATATTTTCTCTTTTATTCAAAATGACACCGACAAAACAATACAACACAAACCGTGAAGCTTAAGGCTAAGTGCCATCAAACAATATTAACTTCCCACAAACACAGGTGGGAAAAGGGTACCTAAGTATGGATTCCAATCAGAGACAACAATATACTGCTGTCCTTGATTGAGAACCATACCTGGCCAAAACCTAAACCTAGAAATTGAAAATCATAGAAACACAAAACCCGCCCCAAGTCACGCCCTGACCAAACCAAAATAGATACATAAAAAGGATCTAAGGTCAGGGCGTGACAGTACCCTCCCCCCTCCCAAAGGTGCGGACTCTGGCTGCAAAACCTGACACATATAGGGGATGGTCTGGGTGGGCATCTATCCGCAGTGGCGGCTCTGGTGCAGGACGTAAACACCGCTTCACCTCTGGCTTGGCCCACTTAGGTGTCGCCTTTAAAGCTTTGCCTTAGCTGCCCCCAGTTCCTCCCGTGGACGGCAAAACTCCCCAGCTTGCCTCCAGGGTCCCTTACCATCCAGGATTGCCTCCCATGTCCAGGAGTCCTCCTTACCACGCCGCTTGGTCTGTTGGTGGTGGGAAGTTCTGTCATGGCTGTTGAATGAACTGGTATACAGTATATTTTCTCTTTTATTTGAAATGACACTGACAATCAATAAACAAAACAAACCGTGAAGCTTAAGGCTAAGTGCCATCAAACAATGTTAACTCCCACAAACACAGGTGGGGAAAAAGGGTACCTAAGTATGGTTTCCAATCAGAGACAACGATAGACAGCTGTCCCTGATTGAGAACCATACCTGGCCAAAACCTAGAAAACCTAGAAATAGAAAATCTTAGAAACACAAAACATAGAATGCCCACCCCAACTCACAGATACCATCAATAACACCAATAATGATATGAATAATAATAATATTATCAGTCACACCAGTGTGTAATGGATTATGAAAAAAAATTCACGTTTATACAGGCAGTTAAGAGAAGAAATGATTACAATTTAAAACACAGTCCAACAATACTGTAGGCATTAGAACAGACGTAATATTAATATCCTCAATATCCTTCATTCAGAAGAGCTTGCTGTGAACTGAAGTCTAATCTAAAGAAGAAGTTTCAATGTGTATTTGAGGGGCTCTCTAAACAAGGTCACCCAAAACTTCTCAATAAGGTCTACACAGAGCTCTACATCACAGAGGGTGGAAAAGGAGAGGTCAATAATGAGCTGAGCCAGATTAAGACAAAAGCCAGGAAACAAGCAAGACCAGAGACTCCAATCAAATGTAACGACATCTTGAAACCCTTAACTGGACAAGACAAACTTATCAGAACTGTGCTGACAAAGGGAGTCGCTGGCATTGGAAAAACAGTCTCTGTGCAGAAGTTCATTCTGGACTGGGCTGAAGGAAAAGCAAATCAGGATGTCTAATTTGTATTTTCATTCCCTTTTCGGGAGCTGAATTTGATGAAAGGGGAAAACCACACTTTAATTGAACTTCTCAATCACTTCTCAATGGAAACCAAAGAATCAAGAATCTCCAACTACGACAAGTACAACGTTCTGTTCATCTTTGATGGTCTGGATGAGTGCCAACTGCCCCTAGACTTCAAAAAGAACAAGATCTGTTGTGACGTCACAAAGTAAACCTCAGTGGATGTTCTGCTGACAAATCTCATCAAGGGAAATCTCCTTCCCTCTGCTCTCCTCTGGATAACTACCCGACCTGCAGCTGCCAATAAGATCCCTTCAGGGTGTGTTGACCAGGTGACAGAGGTACGAGGGTTCAATGACCAACAGAAGGAAGAATACTTCAGAAAGAGATTCAGTGATAAGGTCCTGGCCAGCAGAATCATCTCACACATAACGACATCAAGGAGCCTCCACATCATGTGCCACATTCCAGTCTTCGGTTGGATGTCTGCAATAGTCCTTCAACACATGCTGAAACATAAGAGAGAAGAGATGCCCAAGACTCTCACTGAGATGTACACACACCTTCTGGTAAAACATCTTCTGTGTGAAGAGAAGAGAAAGAAGAGACAGGTCCACACTGGAATAAAGAGAGCATTCCGTCACTGGGAAAACTGGCTTTTCAACAGCTTGTGATTGGCTGTTCAGAGACAAGCATGACGTTACTTTCTACAAGAGTGCTGTGGATAAAGCCTTACAAAGTGAGACGGGAAACCTGGACCTTTTCCTCCGCTTCCTTCTGGGCCTCTCAATGGAGTCTAATCAGAAACACTTACGAGGTCTACTGAGAGAGACAAGAAGCAGCTCACGGAGCCATGAAGAAACAGTCAAGTACAGCAAGGAGAAGATCAGGGAGAATCGCTCTCCAGAGAGGTGCATCAATCTAGTGGAGGAGATCCAAAGATACCTGAGATCAGGAAGTCTCTCAGAAGCCTAACTGTCACCTGCACAGTGGTCAGCTCTGGTCTTTGTGATGCTGACTTCAGAAAAAGAGCTGGATGTGTTTGACCTGAAGAAATACTCCAGATCAGAGGAAAGTCCTCGGAGGCTGTTGCCAGTGGTAAAAGCTTTCGGAGTTGCTCTGTGAGTACATAAAA
The DNA here is from genome assembly GCF_045791955.1 of Oncorhynchus clarkii lewisi. NCBI lineage: Eukaryota > Metazoa > Chordata > Actinopteri > Salmoniformes > Salmonidae > Oncorhynchus > Oncorhynchus clarkii. The sequence continues at coordinate 89,710,864 of NC_092158.1, forward strand.
TAACATTTAAAACCTCTTGGTACTAGGTTTAAACGGGATATTTTTTTCAGGAAAAGATGCTAGAATATGCATATAATTGACAGCTTTGGATAGAATACACTCTAACGTTTCCCAAACTGTAAATATATTGTCTGAGTATAACAGAACTGATGTTGCAGGCGAAAGCCTGAGAAAAATCCAATCCGGAAGTGCCCCAGGTTTTGAAAGCGCTGCGTTCCAATGACTCCCTATTCAGCTGTGAATGTACCATCAATGAGCTTTTTACGTATTCCCCAAGGTGTCTACAGCATTGTGACGTAGGTTTACACATTTATGTTGAAGAATAGCTGTAGGCGGCCACATTGTGTAAGTGGTCACATGGTGGCTCCGAGAGAGATTCTCGCGTAAAATACAGGAGGTAGCTATTACTCCAATCGGTCCTACCGAAAAACGAATTGTCCCGACGGATATATTATCGAATAGATATTAGAAAAACACCTTGAGGATTGATTATAAACAACGTTTGCCATGTTTCTGTCGATATTATGGAGCTAATTTGGAATATTTTTCGGCGTTGTGGTGACCGCAATTTCCGGCCGATTTCTCAGCCAAACGTGAAGAACAAAGGGAGCTATTTCGCCTACAAAAATAATATTTTGGGAAAAAATGTCTATCTACCTGGGAGTCTCGTGAGTGAAAACATCCGAAGTTCATCAAAGGTAAACGATTTAATTTGATTGCTTTTCCGAATTCCGTGACAAGGTTGCCTGCTGCTAGCAAGGCTTAATGCTATGCTGGGCTATCGATAAACTTACACAAATGCTTGTCTAGCGTTGGCTGTAAAGCATATTTTGAAAATCTGAGATGACAGGGTGATTAACAAAAGGCTAAGCTGTGTCTCAATATATTTCATTTGTGATTTTCATGAATAGGAATATTTTCTAGGGATATTTATGTCCGTTGCGTTATGCTAATTATTGTCAGGCGATGATTGCGGGTTTGGGAATATCAAGAGGAAATTATTATATATATATTTTTTCCCCCCACCTTTATTTAACCATGTAGGCTAGTTGAGAACAAGTTCTCATTTACAACTGCGACCTGGCCAAGATAAAGCAAAGCAGTGCGACACAAACAACAACACAGAGTTACACATGGAGTAAAACAAACAGAGTCAATAACACAGTAGAAAAGTCTATATATAGGTTGTGCAAATTAGGTCAAATTAGAGAGGTAAGGCAATAAATCGGCCATAGCGGCGAAACAATTACAATTTAGCAATTAAACACTGGAGTAATAGATGTGCAGAGATGAATGTGCAAGTAGTGCAAAGGACCAAAAAATATATATAACAATATTGGGGTGAGGAAGTTGGGTGGGCTATTTACAGATGGGCTATGTACAGGTGCAATGATCTGTAAGCTGCTCTGACAGCTGATGCTTAAAGTTAGTGAGAGAGATATGCATCTCCAGCTTCAGTGATTTTTGCAATTAATTCCAGTCATTGACAGCAAAGAACTGGAAGGAAAGGCGGCCAAATGAGGAATTGGCTTTGGGGGTGATCAGTGAAATATACCTGCTGGAGCGCGTGCTACGGGTGGGTGCTGTTATGGTGAACAGTGAGCTGAGATAAGGTGGGGCTTTACCTAGCAAATACTTATAGATGAACTGGAGCCAGTGGGTTTGGCGACGAATATGAAGCGAGGGCCAGCCAACGAGAGCGTACAGGTCGCAGGGGTGAGTAGTATATGGGGCTTTGGTGACAAAACGGATGGCACTGTGATAGACTGCATCCAATTTGCTGAGTAGAGTGTTGGAGGCTATTTTGTAAATGACATCGCCGAAGTCAAGGATCGGTAGGATAGTCAGTTTTACAAGGGTATGTCTGGCAGCATGAGTGAAGGATGCTTTGTTGCGAAATAGGAAGCTGATTCTAGATTTAATTTTGGTCTGGAAGGAGAGTTTATAGTCTAACCAGACACCTAGGTATTTGTAGTTGTCCACATATTCTAATCCAGAGTCGTTTAGAGTAGTGATGCAAGACGGTCGGGCAAGTGTGGGCAGCGATCGGTTGAAGAGCATGCATTTAGTTTTACTTGCATTTAAAAGCAGTTGAATGCCACGGAAGGAGAATTGTATGGCATTGAAGCTCGTCTGGAGGTTAGTTAACACAGTGTCCAAAGAAGGGCCAGAAGTACACAGAATGGTGACATCTGCGTAGAGGTGGATCAGAGAATCACCAGCAGCAAGAGCGACATCATTGATGTATACAGAGAAAAGAGTCGGCCCGAGAATTGAACCCTGTGGCACCCCCATAGAGACTGCCAGAGGTCCGGACAACAGGCCCTCCGATTTAACACACTGAACTCTGTCTGAGAAGTAGTTGGTGAACCAGGCGAGTTGAGAAACCAGGGCTGTTGAGTCTGCCAATAAGAATGCGATGATTGACAGAGTCGAAAGTCTTGGCCAGGTCGATGAAGACGGCTGCACAGTATTGTCTTTTATCGATGGCGGTTATGATATAGTTTAGGACCTTGAGCGTGGCTGAGGTGCACCCATGACAGGCTCGGAAACCTGATTGCATAGCGGAGAAGGTACGTTGGGATTCTAAATGGTCGGTGATCTGTTTGTTAACTTGGCTTTCGAAGACCTTGAGAAAGGCAGGGTAGGATAGATAGGTATTTAACAGTTTGGGTCTAGAGTGTCTCCCCCTTTGAAGAGGGGGATGACCGCGGCAGCTTTCCAATCTTTGTGGATCTCAGACTATACGAAAGAGAGGTTGAACAGGCTAAATAATACTACTGATGATCATTACTGTATGAAATACTACAGTGTTACCCATTATTTATCTGATCACTCTTCCAGCATTGATAAACATTTGATAAGTCCAGAGGCTCCAACCAGACCCAGACAATAGTCTCCAGTACCCAGCTGTCAGAGGCTCCAACCAGACCCAGAGAGTAGAGTCTCCAGTACCCAGCTGTCTGCCTGATTTCTGTATGGACACTCCTCTGAGTTTTATCAGCGACTTGACTCTCTTTGATCAAAAGTTGTCATGAGTGAGACGGTACTTTCAACAGTACTTTTTAGAGGTTTAGAGGTTTTTTAGTTCACTTCCCGGGTTGGGGAGAAAGGGACATAACTCTGTATTATCCGTACCTGTTGATTACTCTGCTTTGTTAAAATGTTAATCATGATATTACATTAATTGAGAAATAGCAGTGAATGATCTCAATGTCCTCATGTTTTTATAATGTTCTTTCAGCTCTCTGCCAGAGTATCAGTATTAACATCTGCAGTCTCTCTCTCCTTTATCTCTGTAGTGGATGGTCTACTCTGTTAGAGGATCAGTATCTCTCTCTCCTTTATCTCTGTAGTAAATGGTCTACTCTTTTAGAGGATCAGTATTAACATCTACAAGTCTCTCTCTCCTTTATATCTGTAGTGGATGGTCTACTCTGCCAAAGGATCAGTCCAGGTGTGCAGCGTGTCAGCAGGTGCTGAGGGATCCAGTCTCTATCACCTGTGGACACAGGTTCTGCAGACCGTGCATCACCAGATACTGGAAGAAACCTGCTCCTTCAGGAGACGATGACTGTCCTCAGTGTAGAAAGAGATCCAGAACACTTCCTGGACTACAGCACCTGAGGAACCCAATGATACAAGATCTAAACCCTCAGCCATATTTGTTGATGACATGGCAGGTGACCAGAGGTCCCCCTATATAACTCTGTGAGGATACCACTAGCTGGAGTCAGAGTGTGACTGTCGCACCACTACAAGTTATTGTTTAAATGGAATGGAATAGTCCCAAAGGAAGAGCGACATCATTTCACAACAATACACACAATACACACGTCTAAAGTGAAGGAATGGAATTAAGAATATATAAATATTTGGACGGAGCGGCATAGAAACAGTTTTTTAGTCTCTCGGTCCCTGCTTTGATGCTCCTGTACTGACCTTGCCTTCTGGTTTATAGCGGTGTGAACAGGCAGTAGCTCAGGTGGTTGTTGTCCTTGATCTTCTTTTTGGCCTTCCTGTGACATCGGGTGCTGTAGGTGTCCTGGAGGGCAGGTAGTTTGCCCCCGGTGATGCGTTGGGCAGATCGCACCACCCTCTGGAGAGCCCTGCAGTTGCAGGTGGAGCAGTTGTCGTACCAGGAGGTGATACAGCCCAGAAGGATGCTCTCAATTGTGCATCTGTAAAAGTTTGTGAGGGTTTTAGGTGCCAAGCTAAATTTCTTCAGCCTCCGGAGGTTGAAGAGGCGCTGTTGCGCCTTCTCCACCACACTGTCTGTGTGGATGGACCATTTCAGTTTGTCAGTGATGTGTATGCCGAGGAACTTGAAGCTTTCCACCTTTTCCACTGCGGTCCTTCCAGGTGTTAGACTATTAACAGTAGAATTCTAGTGAATTCCATGTCCTTCCAGGGGTTAGACTATCAACAGCGAGTCAGGTGTTCTCTGAATCTGGTCCTGGAGCTACTGGGTGTGAGCTCTGTGGCTATGGAGTGAAGCTACACAAAATAGACTGTGCCAATGTTTGCTGCTGCATTAACCAGTTATGCATTAGGGGCGCTCTTTTAATTTTTGGATAAAAAAACGTTTCTGTTTTAAACAAGATATTTTGTCACGAAAAGATGCTCGACTATGCATATAATTGACAGCCTTGGAAAGAAAACACTCTGACGTTTCCAAAACTGCAAAGATATTGTCTGTGAGTGCCACAGAACTAATGCTACAGGCGAAACCAAGATGAAATTTCATACAGGAAGTGCCCCAGATTTTGAATGCGCTGTGTTCCATTGTCTCCTTATATGGCGGTGAATGCGCCAGGAATGAGCCTACACTTTGTCGTTTCCGCAAGGTGTCTGCAGCATTGTGACGTATTTGTAGGCATATCATTGGAAGATTGACCATAAGAGACTACATTTACCAGGTGCCCGCCGTCAAAATTATTGCGTAATCTCCAGCTGCGTGCATTTTTCCATTTGGTTCAGAGGAGAAACCAAACTGCCACGAATGATTTATCATCGAATAGATATGTGAAAAACACCTTGAGGATTGATTCTAAACAACGTTTGCCATGTTTCTGTCGATATTATGGAGTTAATTTGGAAAAAAGTTTGGCGTTGTAATGACTGAATTTTCTGGTTTTTTTCTTAGCCAAACGTGATGAACAAAACGGAGCAATTTCTCCTACACAAATAATATTTTTGGAAAAACTGAACATTTGCTATCTAACTGAGAGTCTCCTCATTGAAAACATCCAAAGTTCTTCAAAGGTAAATTATTTTATTTGAATGCTTTTCTTGTTTTTGTGAAAATGTTGCCTGCTGAATGCTAGGCTTAATGCTATGCTAGGCTATCAATAGTCTTACACAAATGCTTGTGTAGCGATGGTTGAAAAGCATATTTTGAAAATCTGAGATGACAGTGTTGTTAACAAAAGGCTAAGCTTGTGAGACAATATATTTATTTCATTTCATTTGCGATTTTCATGAATAGTTAATGTTGCGTTATGCTAATGAGCTTGAGGGTATGATTACGCTCCCGGATACGGGATTGCTCGACACTAGAGGTTAAAGAAACTATCACAACAATGAGTTTAATGCTGTTCTAAATTACATTAGAGACAGACTAGTAGCCTGTGGGCTACGGAGTGAAGCTACACAAAAGAGACTGTTGACTGAAAGTAATCTGACCATGGCAAAGGACATTGAAATCAATGTGTCCATGGAACTAGCTGCTAAACAGGCTCACCAGTTGATTTCATCAAGAACTTAGTGGGTTCATCTAACAACCTAATCACCAGTTGATACATTTTAATCTCATACACAGGCTATACCTTCCACCTAGATAACATAATTTAACAGGCATAAAACCAAGGCTTTTACAGTTACAGAAGTCAGCAAATGATAGCACCTGGGTAATAGGAGTGGAACTGGGGGGCTACATGGCCTGGGTTAACCTCTACATCACCAGGAGGAGGAGTAGTATAAGGGTACGGCTAAAGGCTATAAGAACTGGTCGTCTAGTGCGTTGGGGACAGAGAATAAAAGGAGCAGATTTCTGGCCGTGGTAGAATACATTCAAGGCATAACGTACAGACAATGGTATGGTAGGATGTGAGTACAGTGGACGGAAACCTATGCGTTGTGTGACAATGAGAGATGTGTTTGTCTCTGGAGGCATCAATTAACGTAGGTGAGGCATGTGTGTGGGGTGGGACGAAAGAGCTATCTAAGGCATTTTGAGTGGGACTGACTGCTCTACAGTGAAATAAAACAATAAAAACTAGCCAAGATAGCAGTAGACAAGGCATATTGACATTAGAGAGAAGCATAAAGCAATCACAGGTGTTGATCAGGAGAGCTAAGACAACAACTGGTAAATGGCGATGAATGGGCAGAGCGGGTCAGTTAGGTACATAAAGGACCTGAGTTCGGCTGGGGCCGACAGGTAAACAAAATGAGGTACCGTGTTATTGAAACAGTCCAGGGGGCGTCAGCGGTGTAGCCGAGTGATCATAGGGTCAAAAGAGCAGCAATAGGTAAGTCAGGGTGCTGTTCGGTAGCCACTACTACGCTGGGCAAGCAGGGGACCCAGCGTTCAGAAAAGCTAGCGGGCTGGGGCTAGTAGATGGTTCTGCTGCGATATCGTAACAGAATAGCCCTAGAATTAGCTAGTATATGGGTCTAGCTCAAAGCTAGCTGGTGCTTGTTTCAGGACAGAGGCGTTAGCTCACACTAGCCACTCGTTAGTGGCTACCGGAGTAATGATCCGGTGTAATAATCCAGAGCGGCAGGAATCCGGTGATATGGTAGAGCGAAGCATTCCGATATGCTCTGGGTTGATATGGCGCTCTGCAGACTGGTAGGTGATTGTCCGAGCTAAGGCTGGCTGATTCCGGGGGGAAAAATTTGGGGACCACTAGCCGTGGCTAACAAAGACTAGTAGCTAGTTAGCTGGCTAGCTCCAGATGGACGTTCCAGTTATAAGGAATAAAAATAGCAGAACCGTACCACATTCGGTGAGGCGGGTTGCAGGAAAGCATATTTAGTTCTTAGATAAAATAACTTTCTAAGATATATTCGAAAAACACTGGCTATTTACAAGGGATAAGACCAGGGATAAGACAAAGACAGATATGCACGTCCTACTGCACTGCCATCTTGGATTTGAAATAAATATCCTTGAATTTCCAGGGCAAAGCTTTGCCCTGAAGCAAGGATATGCATATTCCTGGTACCATTTGAAAGGAAACAGTTTTTGGAAATGTGAAGGGAATGTAGGAGAATATAACACATTTAGATCTGGTAAAAGATAATACAAAGAAAAAAAACATATTTTAAATGGAAGAGAAAGGCCATAATGTATTATTCCAGCCCAGGTGCAATTTAGATTTTGTCCACTAGATGGCAGTGTATGTGCAATGTTTTAGACTGAGCCAATGAACCATTACATTTCTGTTCAAAAATGTTGTATCAAGACTGCCCAAATGTGCCTAATTTGTTAATTAATACCTTTTCATGTTCAAAACTGTGCTCTCTCTTCAAACAATAGCATGGTATTATTTCACTGTAATAGCTACTGTAAATTGGACAGTGCAGTTAGATTAACAAGAATTTAAGCTTCCTGCCAATATCAGATATGTGTATGTCCTGGGAAATGTTCTTGTTCCTTACAACCTCATGCTAATCGCATTTGCCTACGTTAGCTCAACCGTCCCGTAGGGGACCCACCAATCCTGAACAAGTTTTAACCCCATAGTATGTCATACAGTAATGATCATCAGTAGTATTATTTAACCCCATAGTATTTCATACAGTAATGATGATCAGTAGTAGTAGAAAGCATCCTGGATCATTTATCATGTCAGACATTTCCCTCTATTTCTTCCCATATCGAACTGCTGTTGTAAAAAGGCTTTATAAATAAATGATTGATATAACGTTGAACCCCCAACCTCCCAAACAGGCTGCAGTCTGTTACATTCTAACAGTCTATACAAATCTTTGAGGAATTCCCCTTTTCTAATGTATCATGTATAGCAGTAACCTTACTTTGGGTCAAAGGGCATTGGTCCACTGATAACATTCAGAGGATTGTCCTTGGAGCAGTCATTGAGAGAAAGCTGGGTACTGCTCTCTGGGTCTGGGGGTTGGCAGCTCCCCCCTCCTCTCTCTCTCCTCAAAGACACTCATTTTAGGGGCATGTTCCAACTTCCAGAATTAAAGCGCTATAAAGAGTCACATACACCACTTTGGTGACACACACTTTCTTGATCAAACGTGTACTTACCAGTGTTTATAGTCTATATAAAGACATGCAGTACTACCCAGATTGACACACGATACCTATCTAATAATAACACAAGTTGTCCCTTACTTCAGTATTGTCTCTCTGCTCTGTCTGTTACATTACTGTTCTGAAATACAATACTGTACTGTCCTCTCCAGTTTAGAGTTTATAAGATATCCTGCTCTGTCATCTCAAAATGTATCCCGTCTGGACAGTTTTCTTTACTGACAACTGGGATTAGAGACAGAGAGACAGACATTAAATACTCATGATTTTTTTCACAGAAATTGCGTTGTGACACTTTACAAGGTGATGATATATATTTTAATACCTTCATAAAGGTATTGACCATTTTAAATAATATTATTTAAATGTTCAGTGTATGATACACGTCTTAAAACAACTACAGGTGACATTATTGTGGTCATGTGGTCCAATGTAAACGATCACTCCAACACTGAACATGTAAAAAAAAATCTGTGTTCATATAGTTTAACATGGTTATTATTTACAGGAAAAAACTGGCTCAAACTGGTGTGTGTGTTACTTATTTAAATGTCATATTGTCTTATTAAACACAAAACATTTAGAACTGCTGTTCTTTCATCTGCTAACCTTAATTCGTCAAATCTGTCACATGTACATTTCATTCAGTGGAATTGAGTTTATGCAGAAGCAAGATTATTGTGTAAAGAATTAGACAAACATTCTACCGACAACAACATTTACAAACACCAAGAAGCCCAATAACAAGATCAGTGATTTCTAAATGAAAAGTTTTTACAACACAGTGTGGTGATTCATTATATTAGTGAATGACTTCAATGGTGTGTATTCATGAATATTTACAATCATATGTTTACACACTAGAGAGCTATTCTACATTGTTGCTCCAGTGCGTCTACCTGAACATGACCAGGATTAGAGTGAAACATCATGTTGTGTTTGACACAGGGACCACCTGACACAGGGACACTGAGGCGGCATCAAACCAAACATGAAACCCTGGATAGAGGGGCTCAGTGAATGTGGTGTAGAATGTGTACAGGTGGGTCAGTGAGTCAGAGGAGACTCTGTAGAAGGACAGAGTGCCGGCTGGCCAGTCCAGATACACTCCTACTCTGTGGGAGCTGGAGGATGGGACGTCTATGGTAGTGGGATTATCATTGTGCCAGGCAACAAAACTTTTGACAGAGTAAAACAGACTCCAGGACTTGTCATTCCATCCAATCCCACTGTCATTACCACTTCCTTTTCTGCTGATTCCTTTATAAGTCACTCCTATGTAAGCCCCTCTCCCACTCCACTCTGCCTCCCAGTAACAGCGCCCAGTCAGACCCTCTCTACACAGCACCTGTTTCCAGTCAAATCTCTCTGGGTGATCAGGATACGGCTGCTCCTCTATCCTCCATGTCACCTTTCTGTTCTCCTCAGACAGAGAGAGGTGTCTGTTTACTGTGTTTGGGTCCAGTGTGAGATCACAGGCATCTGATGGATGAAACCAGAGACATTATTAGAAATCATCAGCATGAACACACACATTTCTAAAGTAACACGAACAGGCCACACACATACACAGACACACACATTGTCAACGCAACACTTTCTAAACTTTTGTGTTCCTGATTTCTGCTTCTGTAGAACTACAGATTATATTTAATATGACCAAGTAAGTAATGATGGTGGTCTTTGACTTAACTTGAATTAAGACCTATTCTTAGTCATATTCTTCACAGCAGTCAACACTCACATTTTCTAAGCCCAGGTTTCATTGTGTACTCTCCACCATGTTCCACACTGTAGCGGTAAGCAGAAGAACATTGTATTGAGTGATACATATTTTATTGAGAGATACATGTGAACGCACGCACACACACACAAACACACACCCACCAAGCATGTAACTTCGTCCAAGTGGTAGTAAGAATTTTTGTCTTAACTAGCCTGATAACTCAAACATGTCTGATATGAACATTGACATAAACCTTCTACATACTTGAGTTTCTCCAGTCTGCAGTGTGGATCCTCCAGTCTAGCAGAGAGCAGTCTGACTCCTGAGTCTCCTGGGTGATTGTAGCTCAAGTCCAGCTCTCTCAGGTGCGAGGGGTTTGACGTCAGAGCTGAGACCAGAGAAGCACAGCCTTCCTCTGTGACTTGACAGCCTGACAGCCTGCAAAGAGTAAAATCGTTTTAAAATAAAACTGCTATTCTTTGGCTGTGAAAATAGAGTGGCAGTATATTTTTTCAACATATTCAAATACTGTATATCAGCGTCCTGAAAACGTCCATATCTATTCATAAATGGGTGTACTGTATACGATAAAAAAATTGAAATGATCAAAGTATTGCTTGTAGAGACAAAATGTATATTACAAATATTCATTTCTTATTTACAATACAAGTGAAGTGACTCCAAAATGACATTATTCACCATTCATTTTCTATTGGAAAACACAACCAAAACAAACATCAAATGCATTCAACAAGTGTGTAGAGTAAGCTTGATGTAATCACGAGGGCAAGGAATATGGGACCAAATACTACACTTTTGGCTACTTTAATACACTATAAGTGAATTTGTCCAAATAATTACGACTTTATCAAATGGGAGAACTAGATATAGAAAAGTGCTTTCACTTCTAAATGGTTAAACAGATATGTATGAATACCTTTAAATAAAAGTTGGCATTCTGTACTGTGGCCTAATATGAAGCATTCAATCTGAAATTCAAAATGCTGCAACATAGGACCAAATGTAAAACTGTATTTATTATGGATTCCCATTAGCTGCCAAAGCAGCAGCTCCTCTTCCTGGGGTCCAGCAAAATTAAGGCAGTTTATACAATTTTAAAAACATTACAATATATTCACATCACACTGTGTGCCCTCAGGCCCCTACTCCACCACTACCACATATCTACATATCCACCGTATGTTATCGTGTATGTGTGTGTGTGTGTGTGTGTGTGTGTGTGTGTGTGTGTGTGTGTGTGTAAACTTCACTGTCCAAGCACTAATGGTGTGGACTATGTGTGCCTGGTAAACACATGTGGATCTGGTGAACAGTTACCATTTGTTGACCAAATACAGGAATACAGACCTCAGAGTCTCCAGTTTACAGTGGGGATTCCCCAGTCCAGCAGAGAGGAGCTTCACTCCTGAATCCTTCAGGTCATTGTTACTCAGATCCATCTCTCTCAGGTGTGAGGGGTTTGACTTCAGAGCTGAGAACAGAGAAGCACAGCCTTCCTCTGTGACTCCACAGCCTGACAGCCTGCAAAGATTAAAATAAATGTTATAACCATACTGCTATTCTTTAACTGTGAAAATAGAGAGGCAGTATATTTGTCAACATGTTCAGATACAGTTTATCAGTGTCCTGAAACCATCCATATCTATTCATAAAGATGGCGTCGATGTATTTTGTTTGTGTACTATTGTTGACGTTTTTAGCTCAGGAGCTGTTTTGTGTCATAATTTACTCCCAGATATTAGAGCGGCGGTAACTCACGAGAACTTCCAGCATTACGACCTCCCTGGAGCGGATCCTTTGTTTACTTTCCCGAGAGCAATCGAGTTTATTCCAGAGCCTGACCCAAAACAACGGCAGCGAAGGCGAGGTACTCGAGGCAGTGTTCTGGTCCGACTCAGGAAACGTGCACACCACCCACCGCTCCCGAGTATTTTACTAGATAATGTTCAATCTCTGGATAATAAATTGATGAGCTCTGCTTCACGGAAACATCTCTCCTCTATATTATATATTATTATATATTATATATTATATATATATATGTCACACTATATATATATATATATATATATATATATATATATATATATATATATATATATATATATATATATATATATATATATATATATATATATATATATATATATATATATATATATATATATATATATATATATATATATATATATATATATATATATATATATATCTGACTCTGTAAAGCCAGTTGGATTCTCAGTACATTGCACAGACAGAAACAAACATCTCTCTGGGAAGCAGAAGGGTGGAGGTATATGTTTTATTATTAACAACTTATGGTGTAACTGTGATAACATACAGGAACTCAAGTCCTTCTGTTCACCCGACCTAGAATATCTCACAATTAAATGCTGACTGTACTATCTCCTGAGATACTTTTTGTCAATAATAGCCACAGCGGTCTATATCCCCCCCAAGAGGATACCACGACGGCTCTCAAAGAGCTTCACTGGATTTTATGCAAACTGGAAACCACATATCCTGAGGATGCATTTATTGTAGCTGGGGATTTTAACAAAGCAAATTTGAGGAAAAGGCTTGTGAAATTCTATCAACATACTTATTGCTGTACTCGCTCTGCTAAAACCCTCGACTATTGCTATACTACCTTCCAGAATGCATATAAGGCCCTCCCCCGCCCTCCATTCGGCAAATCGGACCCATGATTCCATCCCCTCCTATAGGCAGAAACTCAAACAGAAAGCACCTGTGTTAAGGACTATTCAACGCTGGTCTGACAAATCGGAATCCATGCTTCAAGATTGTTTTGATCACGCGGACTGGGATATGTTCAGAGTAGCTTCAGAATATTGACACACATACCGATACGGTGAATGAGTTTAACAGGAAGTGCATAGGAGATGTTGTACCCACTGTGACTATTAAAACCTACCCCAACTAGAAACCGTGGATAGACGGGAGCATTCGCGCAAAACTGACCAGGGCAAGAAGACTGGGAATCTGGAAGAACACAAACAACGTAGTTGTTCCCTACGCAAAGCAATCAAGCAGGATAAACATTGGTATAGGGACAAAGTTGAGTCTCAGTTCAACAACTCAGAGTTACAGTGGCAGGGTCTACAGACAATCACGGATTACTAAAGGAAAACCAGCCACGTCGCGGACACTGACGTCTTGCTTCCGGACAGGCTGAACACCTCGCTCAGTCGCTTTTTTTAAATATATTTTTATCCTACCTTTATTTAACCAGGTAGGCCAGTTGAGAACAAGTTCTCATTAACAACTGCGACCTGGCCAAGATAAAGCAAAGCAGTGTGACAACAACAACGACACAGAGTTACACATGGGATAAACAAACGTACAGTCAATAACACAATAGAAACATCTGTATACAGTGTGTGCAAATTAAGTAAGGCGGTAAGGCAATAAATAGGCCAATAGTGGTGAAGTAATTACAATTTAGCAATTTACACTGGAGTGATATATGTGCAGATGACGAGGTGCAAGTAGAAATACTGGTGTGCGAAGAATTAAGAATGTGAAATGTCAGGTAGCCTTCGGATAGCCTTCCACAAGCATCCCACAATAAGTTGGGTGAATTTTGGCCCATTCTTCCTGACAGAGCTGGTGTAACTGAGTCAGGTTTGTAGTCCTCCTTGGTCACACACGCTTTTTCAGTTCTGCCCACACATTTTCTATAAGATTGAGGTCAGGGCTTTGTGATGGCCACTCCAATACCTTGACTTTGTTGTCCTTAAGCCATTTTGCCACAACTTTGGAAGTATGCTTGAGGATCATTGTCCATTTGGAAGACCCATTTGCGAACAAGCCTTAACTTCCTGACTGATGTCTTGAGATGCTGCTTCAATATATCCACATAATTTTCCTCCCTCATGTTGCCATCTATTTTGTGAAGTGCACCAGTCCCTCCTGCAGCAAAGCACCCCCACAACATGATGCTGCCACCCCGTGCTTCACGGTTGGGATGGTATTCCTCAGCTTGCAAGCCTACCCCTTTCTCCTCCAAACATAACGATGGTCATTATGGCCAAATAGTTATATTTTTGTTTCATCAGACCAGAGGACATTTCTACAAAAAGTGCGATATTCATCCTCATGTGCAGTTGCAAACCGTAGTCTGGCTTTTTTATGGCGGTTTTGGAGCAGTAGCTTCTTCCTTGCTGAGCGGCCTTTCAGGTTATGTCGATATAGGACTTGTTTTTACTGTGGATTTCGATACTTTTGTATCTGTTTCCTCCAGCATCTTCACAAGGTCCTTTGCTGTTGTTCTGGGATTGATTTGCACTTTTCACACCAAAGTAAGTTCATCTCTAGGAGACAGAACGCGTTTCCTTCCTGAGCTGTATGACGGCTGCGTGGTCCTGTGGTGTTTATACTTGCGTACTATTGTTTGTACAGATGAGTCCCATGGTGTAACGAACCTCGTCGTCCTCTTCTGAGGAGGAGAAGCGCGAAGGATCGGAGGACCAAAACGCAGCGTGGTAAGTGTCCATAATGTTTATTTTAAAACATAAACTGAACACTACGAAATACAAAACAATAAACGTGAAATGAACAAAACAGTCCCGTGTGGCGACAAACACTGACACGGAAGACAAACACCTACAACCCAAAACTGAAACCCAGGCTACCTAAGTATGATTCTCAATCAGGGAAAACAATTGACAGCTGCCTCTGATTGAGAACCATACTAGGCCGAACTCAAAAACAAACATAGAAAAACAAACAAACTGCCCACCCAACTCACGTCCTGACCATACTAAAACAAAGATAAAATAACAGAACTAAGGTCAGAACGTGACACATGGTGTTTATACTTGCATACTATTGTTTGTACAGATGAACGTGGTACCTTCCCCAAGGATTAACCAGACTTGTGGAGGTCTACAATTTTTTTCTGAGGTCTTTCTTTTGTTTTTCCCATGATGTCAAGCAAAGAGGCACTGAGTTTGAAGGTTTCGCTTGAAATCCATCCACAGGTACACCTCCAATTGACTCAAATGATGTCAATTAGCCTGTCAGAAGCTTCTAAAGCCATGACATAATTTTCTGGAATTTTCCAAACTGTTTAAAGGAACAGTCAACTTAGTGTATGTAAACTTCTGACCCACTGGAATTGTGACACAGTGAATTATAAATGAAATAATCTGTCTGTAAACAATTGTTGGAAAAATTACTTTTGTCATGCACAAAATAGATGTCCTAACCGACTTGCCAAAACTATAGTGGTTGAACAACTACTTTTAATGACTCCAACCTATGTGTATGTAAACTTCCGACTTCAACTGTAGGTATTTATAGTTGTCCACATATTCTAAGTCAGACCCGTCCAGAGTAGTGATGCTAGTCGGGAGGGCGGGCGGGTGCGGGCAGCGATCGGTTGAAGAGCTTTGAGGATAATACAGTGCTACCGACGCGGCCCGCTACCAAAGACTGTGGGCTCTCCATCTCCATGGCCGACATGAGTAAAACATTTAACTTCTTGGCGCACCCATCCCGTTAGCGGGATCATTTTCGTCAACATCCGCTGAATTGCAGAGCACCAATACAAATTAAACTACTAAAAATATTTAATTTTCATGAAATCACAAGTGCAATATAGCAAAACACAGCTTAGCTTGTTGTTAATCCACATTGCGTGTCAAATTTCAAAAGAGCTTTACAGCAAAAGCAATCCAAGTGTTTATGTAAGGACATCTCTCTCAGCAGACAAAACATTACAAACAGCTAGCAGCAAAGTAGATTGGTCATGAAAGTCAGAATAGCAATAAAATGAATCGCTTACCTTTGATGATCTTCGGAAGTTTGCACTCCGAGACTCCCAGTTACACAAATAAATGTTCCTTTTGTTCCATAAAGATTATTTTTATATCCAAAATACCTCCATTTGGTTGGCGCGTTATGTTCAGTAATCCACAGGCTCGAGCGGTCATGACGGGGCAGACGAAAATTCCAAATAGTATCCGTAAAGTTCGTAGAAACATGTCAAAAGTTTTTTATAAATCAGTCCTCAGGTTGTTTTTACAATAAATAAATCGGTAATATTTCAACCGGACCATAGCTTTTTCAATAGGAGAGAGAGAGAAAATGTCTGCTCCAAGCTGTTGCGCATACAAAACCCTGCTGGCACCCAGCCATCCACAGACGTGATGTGATCGTTCTCGCACATTTTTCAGAATTAAAAGCCTGAAACTACTTATTTTCCACCATAATTTGCAAATAAATTCATAAAAAAATCCTACAATGTGATTTTCTGGATTTTTTTTCTCATTTTGTCTGTCATAGTTGAAGTGTACCTATGATGAAAATTACAGGCCTCTCTCAGCATTTTACGTGGGAGAACTTGCACAATTGGTGGCTGACTAAATACATTTTTGCCCCACTGTATGTCTAAAGACTGTTCACACCATGTGGAAGCCATAGGGATAGGAATCTGGTTGATATCCCTTTAAATGGAGGGAAGGCATGTAATGGAACAGGGAGATTAATTTCTCTTAGGCACTTCCTGGTTGGATTTTCCTCAGGTTTTCACCTGCAATATCAGTTCTGTTATACTCACAGACAATATTTTGACAGTTTTGGAGACTTTAGAGTGTTTTCTATCCTAATCTGACAATTTGATGCATTTTCTAGCTTCTGGGCCTGAGAAACAGGTACGTTTGGGTATGTTTTTCATCCAAATCAAAATACTGCCCCCTACACTCAACAGGTTTTTCTTTTTTGAATTTTACCCCCTTTTCTCCCCAATTTCGTGGTATCCAATTGTTGTAGTAGCTACTATCTTGTCTCATCGCTACAACTCCCGTACGGGCTCGGGAGAGACGAAGGTTGAAAGTCCTGCGTCCTCCGATACACAACCCAACCAAGCCGCACTGCTTCTTATCACAGCGCACATCCAACCTGGAAGCCAGCCGCACCAACGCGCCGGAGGAAACACCGTGCACCTGGCCACCTTGGTTAGCATACACTGCGCCCAGCCCGCCACAGGAGTCGCTGGTGCGCGATGAGACAAGGACACCCCTACCGACCAAGCCCTCCCTAGGCCAATTGTGCGTCGCCCCACGGACCTCCCGGTCGCGGCCGGTTACGACAGAGCCTGGGCGCGAACCCAGGGACTCTGATGGTACAGCTGGCGCTGCAGTACAGCGCCCTTAACCACTGCGCCACCCGGGAGGCCCACTCAACAGGTTTTAAGAGTGTTAATCCTCGCAAGGATGCCGGCCTAGATGGCATTTCTAGCCACGTCCTCAGAGCATGCACAGACCAGCTGGCTGGTGTGTTTACAGATATATTCAATCAATCCCTATCCCAGTCTGTTGCCTCTTTACCTAAAAAAGCTTAAGTAATTGAACTAAATTACTATCGCAAAGCTCTCTAGATGGTGGTACGGTCTGGCCAACGCATTACCGGGGGCGATCTTCCCGCCCTTCTGGACACCTACAGCACCCAATGCCATAGGAAGGCCAAAAAGATCATCAAGGACATCAACCACCCAAGCCACTGCCTGTTCACCCCGCTATCATCCAGCAGGAGAGGTCAGTACAGGTGCATCAAAGCTGGGACCGAGAGACTGAAAAACAGCCTCTATCTCAAGGCCATCAGACTGCTAAACAGCCATCACTAGCACATCAGGGAGTGGCAGCCTATAGACATAGATTAGGAAACACTAGCCACTTTAATAATGTCTCCGTATCTTGCATTACTCATCTCATATGTGTAAACTGTATTCTATACTATGCCACTGTGTCTCAGTCCAATGCTGCTCTGACATATATGTATATATTCATAATCCATTCCATATTTAGAACTACCTGTATTTTAGGTATATGTTGTGAAACTGTTAGATATTACTTACTTACACCTGCAATAACATCTGCTAAAAACGTGTATATGACCAATAACATTTGATTTAAATGGATGTATCATTACTAGACATTACAAATGATCAAAGTATTGCTTGTAGACAGAAATATGAAGTACAACTATTTGAGTAGACTATCCAGACCAGTTTAAAAAGCAGTATCAGTCAAAAAAACTGAGGTATCAGATTTAGATTGTATTGAGTATACAGTCCACACTAAGGTTGTTTCCGACATTTAAAAAAAAACATTTGTCGACCGAAAGTCATCTGTTCTTTCAATCAATGATTGAGACGGCCTACCTATAGGCCTACATTGACAGGAGTGCTCCAAACAAAAGACAATTACTACATTGACAAAACTCATAAATGGAATGAAATAAACCAGAACTTTGGCTCACAAGTTTAGCATAGGTTGTGCACTATGAAAACAATGTATCCACTCCGACAATGAGAAGGGGAAGACTGAAATAATAATATTGAATATAGTAAAATAAATTACAGTAACAAACATTGTAGATTAGACATAAGAATTAACGGGTAAATGTACT
The DNA here is from genome assembly GCF_045791955.1 of Oncorhynchus clarkii lewisi. Classification (NCBI taxonomy): domain Eukaryota; kingdom Metazoa; phylum Chordata; class Actinopteri; order Salmoniformes; family Salmonidae; genus Oncorhynchus; species Oncorhynchus clarkii. Next base: position 89,729,334 of record NC_092158.1, read on the forward strand.
ACTGGTGATATATGTAACGGGGAATTGATTAACAATCAAACTGTTATCACTTGTTGACAAAATACAGGAATTACTGACCTCAGAGTCTCCAGTTTACAGTGAGGATTCCCCAGTCCAGCAGAGAGCAGCTTCACTCCTGAATCCTTCAGGTCATTGTTACTCAGATCCAGGTGTGAGGGGTTTGACATAAGAGCTGATACCAGAGAAGCACAGCCTTTCTTTTTGACTCCACAGCCTGACAGCCTGACAAAGAGATCATGATTTCACTAAACACACTGTTAATTTAATACCAGTAGTGTAGAAGGACAATGGCAGACGAATTTGGTTTATTCTCTCAAACAACATATAGATTTATCTTCCGTCTCCTACAATTGTATGGTCATATTGTTATACTAATGTGAACATTAATGCATTGATTCAATATGTTTTTTAATATAATATTACACACATATTATAACATATTTTTCTCTAAACTGAATATATATAATATATATATATGTTTTTCAATGTAGTTTTTCAATATCAGTTCTCTAAACGGAATATTTCTTCCTGATGATTAGTACTTAAATGTCATGTTTGTACTCACAGAGCAACTCTGGAGGCTTTGACCACTGGCAGCAGCCTCAGCAGACCTTCCTCTGATCTGGAGTATTTCTTCAGGTCAAACACATCCAGCTCTTTTTCTGAAGTCAGCAACACAAAGACCAGAGCTGACCACTGTGCAGGTGACAGTTGTTCACTGGAGACACTTCCTGATCTCAGGTAGCTTTGGATCTCCTCCACTAGAGAATGGTCATTCAGTTCATTCAGACAGTGGAACAGATTGATGCACCTCTCTGGAGAGGGATTCTCCCTGATCTTCTCCTTGATGTACTTGACTGTTTTTTCATGGCCCTGTGAGCTGCTTCTTGTCGTTGTCAGTAGACCTCGTAAGTGCTTCTGATTAGACTCCATTGAGAGGCCCAGAAGGAAGCGGAGGAAAAGGTCCAGGTTTCCCGTCTCACTTTGTAATGCTTTATCCACAGCACTCTTGTAGGAAGTAACTTCAGGCTTGTCTCCGAACAGAGCAGAAAAGTACCTGGATGTTGATTGCGGTTTGGCCATTAGATTATCATTGTTGTTGATGAATGAGAAGAACACATATACAGCAGCCAGAAACTCCTGAATGCTCAGATGCACGAAGCAGTACACCTTGTCCTGGTACAGCCCACATTCCTCTTTAAAGAGCTGTGTGCACAATCCTGAGTACACGGAGGCTTCATTGGCCTCAATGCCAGCCCTTTTCAGGTCTTCTTGATAGAAAATCAGATTGCCCTTGACAAGCTGTTGAAAAGCCAGTTTTCCCAGTGACAGAATGCTCTCTTTATTACAGTGTGGACCTGTCTCTTCTTTCCCAAGATACTTTTCATTCTTCTGTTTGGTATGGAACTCCAGAAGGTGTGTGTACATCTCAGTCAGAGTCTTGGGCATCTCTTCTCTCTTATGTTTCAGCATGTGTTCAAGGACTGTTGCAGAAATCCAACAGAAGACTGGAATGTGGCACATGATGTGGAGGCTCCTTGATGTCTTTATGTGTGAGATGATTCTGCTGGCCAGGTCCTCATCATCACTGAATCGCTTTCTGAAGTATTCTTCCTTCTGTTGGTCATTGAACCCTCGTACCTCTGTCACCTGGTCAACACACCCTGAAGGGATCTTATTGGCAGCTGCAGGTCGGGTAGTTATCCAGAGGAGAGCAGAGGGAAGCAGATTTCCCTTGATGAGATTTGTCAGCAGAACATCCACTGAGGTTGACTTTGTGACGTCACAACAGATCTTGTTCTTTTTGAAGTCTAAGGGCAGTCGGCACTCATCCAGACCATCAAAGATGAACAGGACTTTGTACTTGTCGTAGTTGGAGATTCTTGATTCTTTGGTTTCCATTGAGAAGTGATTGAGAAGTTCAATCAAAGTGTGGTTTTCCTCTTTCATCAAATTCAGCTCCCGAAAAGGGAATGAAAATACAAATTGGACATCCTGATTTGCTTTTCCTTCAGCCCAGTCCAGAATGAACTTCTGCACAGAGACTGTTTTTCCAATGCCAGCGACTCCCTTTGTCAGCACAGTTCTGATAAGTTTGTCTTGTCCAGTTAAGGGTTTGAAGATGTCGTTACATTTGATTGCAGTCTCTGGTCTTGCTTGTTTCCTGGTTGTTGTCTCAATCTGTCTCAGCTCATGTTCATTATTGACCTCTCCTTTTCCACCCTCGGTCATGTAGGGCTCTGTGTAGATCTTATTGAGAAGTGTTGGGTTTCCTTGTTTAGCAATTCCCTCAAATACACATTGAAACTTCTTCTTTAGATTAGACTTGAGTTCACGTTGGGAAATCACAGCAATCTCATCTGAATGAAGAAATAACACAACACAAAGGATATTAATATTAGGTCTGTTTTAATGCCTACATTATTGTAGGACTTTGTTATGAAGTTGTAAAATCATAATAATTCATTCTCTTAACTTCTTTGGGGTAGGGGGCAGTATTGGGTAGCTTGGATGAAAAACGTGCCCAAATTAAGCTGCCTACTAATCAGCCGTAAAAGCTAGAATATGCATACAAAAATGTGGATAGAAAACACTCTGAAGTTTCTAAAACTATTTGAATGATGTCTGTGAGTATAACAGAACTCATATGGCAGGCAAAAACCTGAGAAAAAATCCAACCAGGAAGTGGGAATTCTGAGGTTTGTAGTTTTTCAACTCAGACCCCATTGAAGATACAGGGTGATATTAGTTAGGTTTCACTTCCCAAGGCTTCCACTAGATGTCAACAGTATTTAGAACCTGTTTTGAGGATTCTACTCTGAAGGAGGCGCTCATAAGGGCTCTGAGTGAGTGGTCTGGCAGAGTGCCACAGCCTAGGTCTGGCGCGCTCACGTGAAAGGTACCTACGTTCCTCTTCATTTGTACAGACAAAGGAATTGTTGGAACATTAATGAAGTTGTATGTTATAAACATCCTAAAGATTGATTCCATCCTTGGTTTGGCATGTTTCTACGGACTGTAACGGAACTTTTTGAACTTTTCGTCCGACTTTCGGCGCGACCTGAACGCGCTTTTGGATTTGTTTACCAAACGCCCTAACAAAAGAAGATATTTGGACATAACTGATGGACATTATCAAACAAATCAAACATTTATGGTGGAACTGGGATTCCTGGGAGTGCATTCTGATGAAGATAATCAAAGGTAAGTGAATATTAAAAATGCTATTTCTGAGTATTGTTGACTACCCACTACCCTATCTTTTTGGCTGCTTTGTTGTCTAAAGGCTGTACTCAGATTATTGCATGGTTTGCTTTCTCCGTAAAGTTTTTTTAAAATCTGACACAGCGGTTGCATTAAGGAGAGGTTTATCTAAAGTATAATAGTCTATCTTTATCAATGTTTATTATGAGTATTTCTGTAAATTGATGTGGCTCTCTGCACAATCACTGCATGTTTTAGAACTACTGAACGTAACGCGCCAATGTAAACTCAGATTTTTTTATATAAATATGAACTTTATCAAACAAAACATACATGTCCTATGAGTGTCATCTGATGAAGATCATCAAAGGTTAGTGATTCATTTTCTCTCTATTTCTGCTTTTTGTGACTCCCCTCTTTGGCTGGAAAAATGGCTGTGTTTTTCTGTGGCTTGGTGGTGACCTAACAATCGTTCGTGGTGCTTTCGCTGTAAATCCTTTTTGAAATCAGACACTGTGGCTGGATTAACGAGTATTCTATCTTTAAAATGGTGTAAAATACTTGTATGCTTGAGGAATTCTAATTATGAGATTTTTGTTGTTTTGAATTTGGCGCCCTGCACTTTCACTGGCTGTTCGGGGGGTTCCGCTAGCAGTCCTAGACAGGTTAACCTCCTGTATAAATGTGTCAATGTTTTCATAATGCAGTACTCCCTGGTTTAACTGATTATATAATTATTGATGGTATTATTAATGTTGTCTCTCCTCTCTCTCCCTCTCTCCTTTGTCTCTTCCCTCTGTCTAAATTAATCAACACAACACATCCATGCTGTTACTTGACGAGGTCACTAGGTGTTGTGTTAACCCATTTGTTCCCAATACTAATATAAACTAGATCTACACCTGCATATCTCAGCCCAAAGACCCATACGAACCAGGTCTGTGGCTATGTCCCAATGCTCTCATAAACCAGGTCTACCCTAGTGAAAGAGACACTAACAAATATTTGTTAAATTATTACACTAATTTAGTTTATTGGTCTATACATGGCCAATTCCCCCTGAAATAACAAAATCAATTCAAATGTATTTATATAGCCCTTCGTACATCAGCTGATATCTCAAAGTGCTATACAGAAACCCAGCCTAAAACCCCAAACAGCAAGCAATGCAGGTGTAGAAGCACGGTGGCTAGGAAAAACTCCCTAGAAAGGAAAAAACCTAGGAAGAAACTTAGAGAGGAAACAGGCCCTGAGGGGTGGCCAGTCCTCTTCTGGCTGTGCCGGGTGGAGATTATAACAGAACCAAGATGTTGAAATGTTCATAGATGACCAGCAGGGTCAAATAATAATAATCACAATGGTTGTAGAGGGTGCAACAGGTCAACACCTAAGGAATAAATATCACTTGGCTTTTCATAGCCGATCATTAAGAGTATCTCTACCACTCCTGCTGTCTCTAGAGAGTTGAAAACAGCAGGTCTGGGACAGGTAGCACGTCCGTCAAAAATCACCAATATAAACATATGTAAAGGCTAATGGATAATGTTAAAATCAATTGTAACATCATCTTGATCTAGTATATCCATACCCCAACTCGGCTGAGAAAAGAATGTTGTATCTTTATTTCTAGTTTCCTGCAATTCTACACATTTTGCTATCATATTTTATGTTCTATGTATCATTTGATATGTTTTGGGGGCCCCTAGAGGTCGGGGGCTTCTTGATGATGTCACTAGGTGTTGTGGTTATGATGCTACAATATGGAGTTACACAGCTAAAACTTTTAAATGTTTGTTATAAAACAGCATTCAACATGAGGCAGACAGCTCTTACCTTTATACAGTGTGTCTCTGGCACTGCTCTCCTGCTTCTCATCTTCAGCGTCCACCACGTCCTTATCCTGTTTATGACTCTCAAAGCCTTGTGGGAGTTCTGGACTAAGAATCCTCTTGAACATCTTCATCTCGTTCTTCCGTTGGTTTCTGTGGTCAAAACATGAGATTACATCTCATCCAGCACACACACACTCAGGGAGGGAATGTTATGTTTGTTTAATATTTTGGATCCACTTTACATGCCGTGCAGGTTATAAGGCCTTCATAAAGCCTTTATAAACACTACATAAGTGTCACAAATCATCTATAACCGTATGTCAAGCTCTATAAAGTGTTCATGGCATAACTGTGTGACATACCCACCAATGTCAAATGTGACATAACCCACTATGTCAAATATGATATAAACACGTGTTTCATAAAAGGTGGCATTAGCATCGCTTAATAAAGGCTTTATAAATCAGGATAGTGAGCTCTATTCCCACGATCACTTTAAGGTTGGAACTAACATGCAGTACCTCCAGCAGGAAGGGAGGCAAGAAACATTGCAGTATGTCCGCCAGCTCAGGAACAAGCTACACTATTCAAAGCCCTGTGTAATGTTCAGCACATTGATGGACTTAAAACTTAATGTATGTGTATTGTTAAAAAAAAGTTTTAAAAAAAGGAAACGTATAGTTTAAACATATCTTTAATGTTTATTTATTTCAGTTGTTAGTGAATTTCCCTAAGGGTTATTACATTGGTGTTTACATCATTAAGCCTTTATGTACGTGTTATGAATGACCAAATGTGTCCGACTTCATAGTAAGTACAGCATCATATGATAAAGCATTTATGAATATGTTATGAATGATTAAAGGTGTCTCACTACAAAGGAAGTATTACAGGACACTACATAGTGTCAATAAGCATGTTATTAATGTTCTGCTGATTTATGACAGTCCTCTGATGATCCATAGGTTACAGTAGGGTGTGAGAGGTATCTAAATGGGTTGATGGACCTGCAAAGCTTGCATTTGTGTCTGTTTGTGTGTGTGTGGATGCGTCTATGTCAGAGCCAAGATGATTTCCCAACCTGGGAAAGGGGATACCTAGTCAGTTGCACAACTGAATGCATTCAACTGAACACATTTAACCCAAACCCTCTGAATCAGAGAGGTGCCGGGGGCTGCCTAATCGACATCCACGTCTTCGGCACCCGGGGAACAGTGGGTTAACTGCCTTGCTCAGGGGCAGAACAACAGGTTTTTACCTTGTCAGCTCTGGGATTTGATCCAGCAACCAACACTGTAACCACTAGGCTACCTACCGCCTCGAGACTATCACACCAGGTATTACTCTTCAAGAGCTCAAGAATAATCATGACATATTGTTTATTATTTTGTGACGTCATTAAAACGAAATAACTAACTCTGAAAGGGTACCCAGTCTACCTGTCAAGTTTACATCTAAATGTTGTATCAAATATATGATTAAGTATAAGAGTACTTTTGTGAAGATAGCAATGTGATTTTAGCCTTCTAATGAGATAATTGTTTTAATATAAACTTTTGCCCAGTCAGTAACCATGCCCAAGGTAGCACAGACAATGTGTCGGCGTGATGGAACGCCCCCTTTTTACCCGAGTATAAAAGCCTTCGTAACAAAATTTACATCGGACCAGCTGACGTGAAGTGCAAGCTCAACGTTACAAATGGTTGAACCTCTACAGACCAGGAAACGTGAGACGTTAGTCCACACGTTTGAAATGGTGAGAAACTCAAACTCTCAATCTCTACACAAGAAGAAACTCACTAGACCGTAGCATTACCAGTCTACAGCTGGCATGTAAAGTAGCCTAGAACATTTGACTATAGACACAAGGTGGGAAGGACAATCCCTCTCAGACAACCGTTGGTACATCTGAAGTATCTATTCTAACGAACACTCCACTCGAAGACAAGCTGAATCTCACACCGAAGTGGGATTGGACAGTCAAACCCTTTTTGAGAAAGTGGTTCAACAGAGAGACGACGATCAAGGACAGCGACGCGTAAATATATACGTTGCATTTCTTATCCGGATGAGCGGTGGTTAGGGTGCTAAGTATTATTTTTTCCATGAGCGTAGTTTCCAGATGTTACAACGATAGTTTGAATCTCTGACTCTCCCTTTCTGACCACTCCCCCTTTTATAACCAAGCAGTCATGCTGTTGTTAGTCCAGTATGGACCTGTTTTCATTGTATATTCATTGTGGTTATGTCACATTTGACATTGGTGGTTATGTCACAGTTATGCCACATTTATGAACCCATTATAAAGAATGACATACGGATATAGATGCTGTGTAACATATTCATGTAGTGCTTATGAAGAAGGCATTATGAAGGCTTTATGAAGGCTTTAAGAAGGCATTATGAAGGCATTATGAAGGCATTAAGAAGGCATTAAGAAGGCATTATAAGCTACACGTGATTTATAGTGGGAAAAATATGGTGTTAGGACTATGAAAATGTATAAAAAGGACAAGCCTGTGGATAAGGAAAGCAACAAAAATGTATGGGAAAATGGGAGAGGAGAAATTACTAGAGACAGTGCTGTTTAACTCACTGACCATGACCCATGAGCTCTTGTTACCTTTTTTCAGTAGATAAACATCCCTTTCTGAAGTCTATAGGTAGTCCCATAGACCTGTCACTGTTCATGGACACACAGCTGTCTGTTCTCTCCTGCTTGATTGGGCTTCAACACAACCGAAACAAACATTACTACAGTCTCTCATTTACTCTGAACTCAGATGGGGAAAATGAGAAGCTTTTACTGTTTAAAGAAATTATGAAGGAAATTTGTTTTTGTTCCACTGTCTAATCATGGCATGGGGTTGATCAATGACGCCTTGACGGTTTCCACATTTTGTTACGTTACAGCCTTATTCTAAAATGGATTAAATGGATTTTAGCATTTTCCGTCCGTAAGAAACTGGGTCAAATGAAAATAAAGTGCATTTATCTGAAGATATCTAAGTGAGACAACCACATACAATACATTCGGGAAATCTTCAGACTCCTTGACTTTTTTCGCATTTTGTTACGTTACAGCCTTATACTAAAATTGATTCAATAAAATATTTTTCCTCATCAATCTACACAAAATCAAATCAAATTTTACTTGTCACATGCTCTGAATACAACAGGTGTAGTAGACCTTACAGTGAAATGATTACTTACAAGCCCTTAATCAACAATGCAGTTTTAAGAAAATACCTACAAAAAAGTAAGCGATAAGAATAACAAATAATTAAAGAGCAGCAGTAAATAACAATAGCGAGGCAATATACAGGGGGTACCAGTGTCGAGGTATTGAGGTAATTAAGTGCATGTAGGTAGAGTTATTAAAGTGGCTATGCATAGATAATAACAGGGAGTAGCAACGTTGAAGGGGGGGGGGGGGGGGGGGGGGGGGGCAATGCAAATAGTCTGGGTAGCCATTTGATTAGCTGTTCAGGAGTCTTATGGCTTGGGGTAGAAGCTGTAACCCATAATGACTAAGCAAAAACAGTTGTTTTTAGAAATGTTTGCACATGTATTAACAATAGAAAACAGAAATACCTTAATTACATAAGTATTCACCCCTTGCCATGAGACTTGAAATTGAGCTCAGTTACATCCTGTTTCCATTGGTCATCCTTGAGATGTTTCTAGAGCTTGATTGGAGTCCACCTGTGGTACATTCAATAAATTGGACATGATTTGGAAAGGCACACACCTGTCTATATAAAGGTCCCACGGTTGACAGTGCATTTCAGAGCAAAATCCAAGCCATGAGGTCTTGAGACAGCTAAGAGACAGGATTGTGCCGAGGCACAGATCTGGGGAAGGGTACCAAAAAATGTCTGCAGCACTCAAGGTCACCAAGAACACAGTGGTGGGAAGCATGGTGGTGGCAGCATGTTTTTCAGCGGCAGGGACTGGGAGACTAGTCAGGATATAGGGAAAGATGAACTGAGTAAAGTACAGAGAGATCCTTGATGAAAACCTCCTCCAGAGCACTCAGGACCTCAGACTGGGGCAAAGATTCAACTTCCAACAGGACAACAACCCTAAGCACACAGCCAAGACAACGCAGGAGTGGCTTCGGGACAAGTCTCTGAATGTCCTTGAGAGGCCCAGCCAGAGCCCGGACCTGAACCAGATCGAATATCTCTGTAGAGAGCTGAAAATAGCTGTGCAGCGACCATCCCCCTCCAACCTGACATAGCTTGAAAGGATCTGCAGAGAAATATTGGTGAAACTCCCCAAATACAGGTGTGCCAAGCTTTAAGCATCATACCCAAGTAGACTCGTGACTGTTATCGCTGCCAAACAAAGTACTGAGTAAAGGGTCTGAATACTTATGTAAATGATTTTTTTTTTTTATATATCATTTACATTTGCAAAAATGTCTAAAAACCTGTTTTTCTTTGTCATTATGGGGTATTGTGTGTGGATTTATGAGGAACAAAAACTATTTAATCCATTTTAGAATAAGGCTGTAACGTGTAACAAAATTTGAAAAAAGTAAAGGGGTCTGAATATTTTCCAATATATATATACAGTGGGGCAAAAAAAGTATTTAGTCAATTGTGCAAGTTCTCCCACTTAAAAAGATGAGAGAGGCCTGTAATTATCATCATAGGTACACTTCAACCATGACAGACAAAATGAGAAAAAAAATCCAGAAAATCACATTGTAAGATTTTTTATGAATTTATTTGCAAATTATGGTGGAAAATAAGTATTTGGTCACCTACAAACAAGCAAGATTTCTGGCTCTCACAGACCTGTAACAACTTCTTTAAGAGGATCCTCTGTCCTCCACTCGTTACCTGTACTAATGACACCTGTTTGAACTTGTTATCAGTATAAAAAGACACCTGTCCACAACCTCAAACAGTCACACTCCAAACTCCACTATGGCCAAGACCAAAGAGCTGTCAAAGGACACCAGAAACAAAATTGTAGACCTGCAACAGGCTGGGAAGACTGCATCTGCAATAGGTAAGCAGCTTGGTTTGAAGAAATCAACTGTGTGAGCAATTATTAGGAAATGGAAGACGTACAAGACCACTGATAATCTCCCTCGATCTGGGGCTCCACACAAGATGTCACCCTGTGGGGTCAAAATGATCACAAGAATGGTGAGCAAAAATCCCAGAACCACACGGGGGGACCTAGTGAATGACCTGCAGAGAGCTGGGACCAAAGTAACAAAGCCTACCATCAGTAACACACTACGTCGCCAGGGACTCAAATCCTGCAGTGCCAGACGTGTCCCCCTGCTTAAGCCAGTACATGTCCAGGCCCGTCTGAAGTTTGCTAGAGAGCATTTGGATGATCCAGAAGAAGATTGGGAGAATGTCATATGGTCAGATGAAACCAAAATATAACTTTTTGGTAAAAACTCAACTCAGCTGAGTTGCATCCAAAGAACACCATACCTACTGTGAAGCATGGGGGTGGAAACATCATGCTTTGGGGCTGTTTTTCTGCAAAGGGACCAGGACGACTGATCCGTGTAAAGGAAAGAATGAATGGGGCCATGTATCGTGAGATTTTGAGTGAAAACCTCCTTCCACCAGCAAGGGCATTGAAGATGAAACGTGGCTGGGTCTTTCAACATGACAATGATCCCAAACACACCGCCCGGGCAACGAAGGAGTGGCTTCGTAAGAAGCATTTCAAGGTCCTGGAGTGGCCTAGCCAGTCTCCAGATCTCAACCCCATAGAAAATCTTTGGAGGGAGTTGAAAGTCCGTGTTGCCCAGCAACAGCCCTAAAACATCACTGCTCTAGAGGAGATCTGCATGGAGTAATGGGCCAAAATACCAGCAACAGTGTGTGAAAACCTTGTCAAACGTTCTGTAAGTCTTCACCTCTGTCATTGCCAACAAAGGGTATATAACAAAGTATTGAGATAAACTTTTGTTATTGACCAAATACTTATTTTCCACCATAATTTGCAAATAAATTCATGAAAAATACTACAATGTGATTTTCTGGATTTTTTTTCTTCTCATTTTGTCTGTCATAGTTGAAGTGTACCTATGATGAAAATTACAGGCCTCTCATCTTTTTAAGTGGGAGAACTTTCACAATTGGTGGCTGACTAAATACTAATTTTGCTGTCCCCTCAAAATACAGCCATTGATGTCTAAACCGCTGGCAACAAAAGTGAGTACACCCCTAAGTTAAAATGTCCAAATTGGGCCCAATTACCCATTTTCCCTCCCCGGTGTCATGTGACTCGTTAGTGTTACAAGGTCTCAGGTGTGAATGGGGAGCAGGTGTGTTAAATTTGGTGTCATCGCTCTCCCACTCCCTCATACTGACTGGTCACTGGAAGTTCAACATGGCACCTCATGGCAAATAACGCTCTGAGGATCTGAAAAAAATATTTGTTGCTCTACATAAAGATAACCTGGGCTATAAGAAGATTGCCAAGACCCTGAAACTGAGCTGCAGCACGGTGGCCAAGACCATACAGCGATTTAACTGGACAGGTTCCACTCAGAACAGGCCTCGCCATGGTTGACCAAAGAAGTTGAGTGCACGTGCTCAACTTCATATCCAGAGGTTGTCTTTGGGAAATAGATGTATGAGTGCTGACAGCATTGCTGCAGAGGTTGAAGGGGTGGGGGGTCAGCCTGTCAGTGCTCAGACCACGCCGTTCACTGCATGAAATTGGTCTGCATGGCTGTCGTCCCAGAAGGAAGACTCTTCTAAAGATGATGCACAATAAAGCCCGCAAACAGTTTGCTGAAGAGAAGCAGACTAAGATAATGAGACCATTGATGAGACCAAGATACATTTATTTGTTTCAGATGGTGTCAAGTGTGTGTGGCGCCAACCAGGTGAGGAGTACAAAGACAAGTGTGTCTTGCCTACAGTCACGCATGGTGGTGGTGATGTTCTGGGGCTGCATGAGTCCTGCCGGTACTGGGGAGCTACAGTTCATTGAGGGAACCATGAATGCCAAAATGTACTGTGACATACTGAAGCAGAGCATGATCCCCTCCCATCGGAAACTGGGCCGCAGGGTAGTATTCCAACATGATAACGACCCAAAACACACCTCCAAGACGACCACTGCCTTGCTAAAGAAGCTGATGGTAAAGGTGATGGACTGGCCAAGCATGTCTCCAGACCTAAACCCTATTGAGCATCTGTGGGGCATCCTCAAACGGAAGGTGCAGGAGTGCAAGGTCTCTAACATCCACCAGCTCCGTGATGTCGTCATGGAGGAGTGGAAGAGGACTCCAGTGGCAACCTGTGAAGCTCTGGTGAACTCCATGCCCAAGAGGGTTAAGGCAGTGCTAGAAAATGATGGTGGCCACACAAAATATTGACGCTTTGGCCCCAATTTGGACATTTTCACTTAGGGGTGTACACACTTTTGTTGCCAGCGGTTTAGACATTAATGGCTGTGCGTTGAGTTGTTTTGAGGGGACAGCAAATTTACACTGTTATACAAGCTGTACACTCACTACTTTACATTGTAGCAAAGTGTCATTTCTTCAGTGTTGTCACATGAAAAGATATACTCAAATATTTACAAAAATGTGAGGGGTGTACTCACTTTTGTGATATACTGTATATACATATTTCAAATCTATTAATTAAAAACCTGCGAACAGTAATATTGAAGGTATATATACGCAATCATTTCTGATGGAATTTTTTGGGGGGATTTAGTGTTTTGGAAATAAACAATTAATAATGAATATATTGTCATCTCACCTCTTAGCTTTGGTGTCATGTTCCCCAGAGAGACTCATTTTAGAGGCAGGGCCCTCCTCTTTCTCCACAGAGAGACTCTTTTTAGAGCACTGAGCCCTAAACAGAGATCCAACATGTTGGTTGTGGTTAACACAATGACAACTAATTCTTTGTATGTCAATTGTTCTCTTTCATTATATCTTTGAGAAATACAACATTTACTAACAGACATATCGAAACAGTCAGGTGATTTAATTCAATCACATTAACATGTAGTTGTGACGTCACTTCTCCTTGGTAACAGTCAATAATAATAATAATAATAGTCACTGTTAAGGTAGTTAACAATAATAACAGTCACTGTTTGTTAAGGTAGTTAACAATAATAATAGTCACTGTTTGTTAAGGTAGTTATAGACAGTGGGGAAACACAAAGCCATGACTCACACTTATTTGTATTCATTAAAAGTAGGCTATTTATTGTCTTTCAATCGGTTATTTTCTAAACGCATCTGAGAATGTAAACAGAAGGGCTAAAATGGGCATGATTGATCCATTCAGAAAGTTTTTTTGCAACAAGGAAGATGTTATATTATGTAAAGTAGGCTAGGTTATAATGTATAATAGCGGTTTGTTAGTGATATGCAGATGGAGGTCTATACCTCGGTTATAGCTACATATCATAGATGACCAACCTGTTCAGATCAGTTCACATAACGTTATAGGCATAACAGTACTAGGACAGAGAATGTAGCCTAGGCCTGATATTGTTCAAAACATTTCCAATGGAGGCCATCAGGTCGGTATGCATGATAAGCAGTTGTGTATTTCTTTTTAGATGAGGGAGCGCAACAAATATGTATATTACGTTATAATTTCCTCAATCAAAGTCTGTCAGGACAGATGTAGCCTATTGAATAGTGTATCATTGCAGGGCTCTCCAACCCTGTTCCTGGAGAGCTACCCTCCTGTAGGGTTTCACTCCAACCCAGTGGCGGATTTTTGGAAAAGGTGACATGTACAGCCGCCCAGAGCGGTATCTTGATGGGGGCAGCACGGGTCACCCGCACCAACAAATGTTTTTATAACAATAATAAATATTCGGAATGGTGACATTTGCGTGATCGGTTTTCTATCGCTCACTTGCACGTTACGTCAATGATATCATGTCCCGGTTTGGGACTGTGGGTCAATTAACCTTGTCGGAGTGGGTGCCCTGATTCTAGTTTGGTAGCGAGGCAGGCTGCTGCCTGGGAAGGTCTCCCAATCAGAAGTACGAGATGGGGAAGGGGGGGCGGGGGTAGGTTGACCTCAGGTCTCCCCTCTGGAAGCCCGAGGTAGGGGGTGCGGGGAATCTATCAAATAGCGCATCTCTAACTTTGTACAGTACTAATGCAATTAGTTGTGCAATTTAGTTTGTGTTTTTCTTGTTTGAAGTGCAATAGTGTAATAATCAGGTTCTCTTCTTTATAAGTGTGTTCTATTTGTGTATTTGTGTGATAGACAAAACACAAATAAAACTAAATTGCACAAATCCTATTTGTCTTTGTTATTTATTTTTGATATTTATGAGTGTTATTTTTAAAAATATTTTTATATTTAAACAGTTTTAAATGTTATGATAATTTATTTGTTTTGTTACAAATGTCTGAATAAAAATTACAGTATTTGTTTGTTGGCTGGGTGGGGGGGGCGCTAAAGGGGGGGGGGGGGGGGGGGGGGTGTCGCCCAGGGAGCCATACAAGCTAGAACCGCCACTGCTCCAACCCCAAATGTAACTAACCTGATTCATCTAATAAACAAATTATTTAAATCAGGTGTGCTAGTTTTGAGTTGGAATGAACAGAAAGGTAGCTCTCCAGGAACAGGATTTGAGAGTGCTGTTACAGAATATGCATAAAATACATCCTACAATTGCACTTCTGCCTATGCCCGCAAGAGAATGTTACAACATGCTTTTATATTTGTAATACCCTCAAACACCAAGTCAGGCATAACTCATTTCAAAATAGGCCATCATCACTGTCAATCATGAATGATAATTCTTCATGTTTTACTGGTGAAATTGCATCTGAATAACAATTATTTGATTGATCTCAGTTACAATGGAATAGCCTATCCATTTCGATCTTCTTGAATTGCAGTTTCGAGAGATAATTAGAGCAGATTGTGTTCACAAAGTATAAGTCTTTGTATTTTGTTTCAATCAAAGCATATATCCTGGCTAGTGGCTCTGTTGAGTTTTGGCGCATGACAGTATTATTAATCTTCAGCTAACCATCCTAAAATCTTAATAGAAATTAGGTGTTTGAGTTGTATCCGCGACGTTATAGACCTACTATATTATTATAGTCGGTTATGTTACGTAAAATACAAATGAATCGCTATGTGATCTTGCAAGACATTGATTCAGCTTTGATCTAACTTGACTAAACCAGCAACATTGTGAGAAGTGATCATCTTCTATTTGTAATAATAATAATAATAATGAGTAGGACTATTAGGCATAGGCAATCGATATTGATGAATATTATTTTAAATGATTGGATCGCCATTCGTGGATCTAAAAGTACTGCGCTAAATAAACTTTGGTTTGATTAACTTGAACACATGTTTACAATATTCCTTATTGCAGAATAAAATAAAACAGATAAGTTAACAATCTATTCATATAATACATTTGCATAGATTTAAATAATTAAATAAATTGACCAAGTAGTGAACATAAGTCATTACGTAGAATTGCAGGAAATTCGTTTTAAAACCGCCATAACAATCAAGCTTTTCGTGTGGTGCCTTCACGCATCTCAATAAACTATAACCTAAATGCATTATTACTTCCAACTTGGCCCAATTCACATTACCAATTTCCCACGCTGACATACCAAGGTAGAACCGGCCCTGCATCTCAAACAATAGCCAATTTAAGCAAAATTTCCCAAGCAGGGCTATGGGTGTCCTCGGCAGAACAGAGTCACTATAACCAAGTGGTCACATATCGTTCTGGGTTCCACTGCACAAGAGGGGGACGGTGAAGTTTTATAAACAATAAGGCAGACACGGTGAATTTATTTTTTTTGTTTTTACTGCAATTGGCCAAAGTTGTCATGCCTCCAACGGGCCTCTGCAATGCACACACGTAGCCTACAGTTCTTTATCATTCTCGCCAACGCCAGAGAGAAGACAAGGAAGAAACAACCATTTACCTACCTCTAGGTTGCAACATATTTGTTTTGTCATGATATCTTTTTTCATCGAATTTTTGTGGTAATTAAATGTCATTTATTTAGAATTTATACGATTGATTTTTTCGTGTATTCTCAGATGATAAGTGATCATAGCTCAAACCTACTATTGAATGTCTGACGACGACCTAACTTTATACTAGTTTTTAGGTAGCCTCTAGACTTACCAGAGTCGGCTTCTTTCAATACGTTTATCAGACATCTAATGTTGCCGAGACATGTGCGCCACAGTTTCAACAGCCATTTTGTAGATGCGTTAGGCTCCAAATAGACTTTCAATTTCATATCAGGAAACAGTGTTGCCAACAAATTTTCAGGCGAAGTTGCTAGAGGCAGATAGACTTGTTGCTGAATGACATTGTGATGTCGTTGCGTGATGGCGTCATTAAGTAATAACGTAAACTGCGTCGTTGCGTAGAATACACAAGAACGTTTCTCAAATGTATTATTATTTTTTTCCCCCACCTTTATTTAACCATGTAGGCTAGTTGAGAACAAGTTGTAATTTACAACTGCGACCTGGCCAAGATAAAGCAAAGCAGTTCGACACATACAACAACACAGAGTTACACATGGAGTAAAACAAACATACAGTCAATAATACAGTAGAAACAAGTCTATATATGATGTGAGCAAATGCGGTGAGATAAGGGAGGTATAGGCAAAAAAAAGGCCATGGTGGCAAAGTAAATACAAATAGCAAGTAAAACACTGGATTGGTAGATTTGCAGTGGAAGAATGTGCAAAAGTAGAAATAAAAATAATGGGGTGCAAAGGAGCAAAATAAATAAAATAAAATAAATACAGTAGGGAAAGAGGAAGTTGTTTGGGCTAAATTATAGGTGGGCTATGTACAGGTGCAGTCATCTGTGAGCTGCTCTGACAGCTGGTGCTTAAATCTAGTGAGGGAGATAAGTGTTTCCAGTTTCAGAGATTTTTGTAGTTCGTTCCAGTCATTGGCAGCAGAAAACTGGAAGGAGAGGCGCCCAAAGAAAGAATTGGTTTTGGTGGTGACCAGAGAGATATACCTGCTGGAGCGCGTGCTACAGGTAGGTGGGTGATGCTATGGTGACCAGCGAGCTGAGTTAAGGGGGGACTTTACCTAGCAAGGACTTATAGATGACATGGAGCTTGTGGGTTTGGCGACGAGTATGAAGCGAGGGCCAGCCAACGAGAGCGTACAGGTCGCAATGGTGGCCATCTGGACAAAAATTGACTGGCCATCTGGGCGAAAAATATGATTTGACATTTATTAGTTTAGATTTGTTTATTTATTATCACATATTTTTATTTGTAAAAGTAATATAAACACAACACATTTCATATGATCAGATAGTTTTATTTTTTTAACACAACACATTGAATAATTGAACAATTACACATTACACATGATTGAACAATTACATTTTATTTATTTTATTTTTAACTACTAAACCTACACATTCTGAACAATTATATTTTTAAGCAGTGTATTGGTAGTTAGTTAACATGCTACCTAACTGATCAACAATTATAAGTACAAGCTAATAACAAGGTATATATGCTATCTTATTGAACAAGCAACTTAACTCAAATAATGATATGTGCGCTAGGCATCTCTCTCCAGCTCTCTCCAGGTTGTTGTGCTGCTTGGCTGGCTAGCTGCTCAATGGTTTCCTCCAGATATTGCCACTGTTCTCGCACACACTGCAGTACACACTGTCACCATTAGCTGTGTGTCTCCGCCAGTTCCAAAAAGTCCACTCCTTACGTACTGTAAATATGATGAATCATAGATTGGCAAGGAAATCCTCTTCATTTTCACTGTCCAACTGCATTAACACAGAGCTGGAACCAGCAGTAGAGGATGGAGAGGCCTTAACGCTGTATGCAGCTGTGGTGCCAAACTGCTGCAGAACTTCACTTGGTAGTTTATGCTGGTAACAGGTATCACCAGCCAGCTTCAGTCTATACCGCACCAGGAGTATGGAGTTGAGAGTGTGCAGTGACATTCTGTTTCTTAACTTTGACTTGACCACACTCATTTGGCTGAACAGCCGTTCAACCTCCTCATTTGAGTTTGGCAAGGAGAGGGCAGTGACTGCAGATTTGCACAATTCTTCAAATGGATTTGACCCGGAAGAGTCTGTGTAGTTATTCACTTCACTCCAAAACTCAACTGTATTTTCAGTTGAGTCCCACCTAAACAGATGGCAAACTGCTAGCTGTTTCTCCATTGGGAAACAATTTGATCAATTGTTTGGGGCTGGCATCCCAGTAGCTCAGCTACTTTAATCATTTCAGTGATGCCTTTATTGTGCTTTAGCGTTTCCTTAACACTGAACAAGGCCATGTGTCACAAGGCTTCTAGGTTGTCTGGGAGCCTTTCTTGCAGCTCCTTGCTAAAAGCAACAATGTAGTTGATGCACTGTCTCCGAATGACCTTTTCGTCCTCTGGCGCAAGACTGAGTTGGTACACCGTGCTCACTAAAAGGCACCCAAGGTATGTGCCTTGATGACAGCTTTGCACACTCTTGGCATTCTCTCAACTAGCTTCATCTGGAATGCTTTTCCAATAGTCTTGAAGGAGTTTCCACAAATGCTGAGCACTTGTTGGCTGTTTTTCCTTCACTCTGCTGTCCAACTCATCCCAAACCATCTCAATTGGGTTGAGGTCGGGTGACTGTGAAGGCCAGGTCATCTGATGCAGCTCTCCATCACTCTCCTTCTTGGTCAAATAGCCCTTCACAGCCTGGAGGTGTGTTGGGTCATTGTCCTGTTGAAAAACAAATGATAGTCCCAAGAAGCGCAGACCAGAAGGGATGGTGTATCACTGTAGAATGCTGTGGTAGCCATGCTGGTTATGTGTGCCTTGAATTCTAAATAATTCACAGACAGTGTCACCAGCAAAGCACCCCCACACCATCACACCTCCTCCTCCATGCTTCATGGTGGGAACCACACATGCAGAGATCATCCGTTCACTTACTCAGCGTTTCACAAATACACGGCGGTTGTCACTTACAGTACATATAGAAAAAATATATAAAATAGTACATCATATGACATTATTACACCACTACATCTACAATACAAAATGTATAATACCACCATACAACAATATTACAATGCAGTGTGTGTGTAGAGTCCGTGTGCTAGTGCGTGTGTGTGTCTGTTCCTGTGTGTGTCGCTTCACAGTTCCCCCTGTTTTTTTAACCTGTTTTTTAAATCTGATTCTACTGCTTGCATCAGTTCCCCAATGTGGAATAGAATTCCTTGAGGTCATGGCTCTATGTAGTACTGTGTGCCTCTCATAGTCTGTTCTTTACTTGGGTATTGTGAAGAGACCTCTTGTGGCATGTCTTGTGGGGTATGCATGAGTGTCCATGAGTGTACATTCAGCATGTCAAACCTTCTTACAAAAACAAGCAGTAATGAAGTCAATCTCTCCTCCACTTTGAGCCATGAGAGATTGACATGCATATTAATGTTAGCAGCCATGCTTCCTTGTTCTGAGCCAATTGTAATTTTCAGAGGTGCCTCTTGTGGCACCTGGCCACACAGTATCTAAGAGGTGGATCCATTTAGCATCTTGTTGTAGTAGGAAAACTATCAAAATCACCCCCTCTAGGATACCTCTGAAAGTCATTGGCAACTGCCTGTAGACCTAATTGTTGAGCTCCCGAGTGGCAGAGTAGTCTAAGGCACCAGTGCTAGAGGTGTCAATACAGACACCCGGTTCGGTTCCAGGCAGTATCACAACCGGCCGTGATTGGGAGTCCCATAGGGCGGCGCACACTTGGCCCAGTGTCGTCCAGGTTTGGCCGGTGTAAGCCGTCATTGTAAACAAGAATTTGTTCTTAACTGGCTTGCGTAGTTAAATAAAGGTTAGATTTAAAATAAAATAAAAATAAAAATGTGGTATCTTGGTATCTATGTTTGTGTACAAAGAATGAATATCAATATAGAATAAAAAAGCATTTCCTGGAATCTTGAAACCCTTCAGCCTGTTGACAAATTCATAAATATAGTTAACATAGCTGGGGTGTTTCTGGGATAGAGGGTTGATATAAAAGTCAATATATTCACCAACACAGTAAGATTCTGAGACACAATCACTTACTATTGGTCAGCCGAAAGGAAATCTTGGAGGGAACCGCCCACGTCTCAGGAGATATGTATTTTAAACAGTAAGTAAAACTGCCTTGGAAATTTTTTTCCCCAGAAAATATATAGATATTGATATAGATGGGCCAGCGGAACATAGTGTTTAACATTATCCTACTTTCAATTTGCTTCAAGAAGATATTGCACTTTATCCATTTCAACAATCTGAATCCCCTATCTGCTGGTTTAATCACTATATTCTGATTGCTGTTCAATGTTTTGAGAGCTTGATTTAGTTGATTTGTAAGGTTACGGTGATATACAGGTCTGGTTATGAATTGTGAAAAGGAAGCCACATCCCTACGTATAAGAGGCTGTATAGTTTCTGACATGGACACCAACTGAGGTTCCCAATGTGAGGGGTTTGGAAATAGTATCTGAGGAAAATCTGCTTCATATTCAAAATGATCTGATAACTTATATCTTCTATGATAGACGTGTAGATCCCTCCGGAGCTCCCCACAGTCCACCTGTTTAGGAGTTCGTATGAAAGTCAGTCCTCTTTTTAGAACCTCACTCTCGGCTTTGTTGAGCCCAATAGGACATTGCTGGTCTTGACCTCAAATCATTTGTGAAGTGGTATGCACAAATTGATGGAACAAGGTCACTAAACTGATGGTTAGACAGGGTACATCCAAGAGCCTCTGCTGTCATCTAGAGGGTGTTTCTCTGTACTGCTTGACACATGGAGACTCAATGGAGGCCCAGTGCAAGTGCTCAAAGTCAGGCCCTAATAAAAAAAATTCACGCTGGGATCTATAAAGCAGTATGTTCTTCAATTGGATGCCAACTAATATTCATACAGGGGCAATAGGTGGGGCAGGAGGAAGAATGGTGTTCCTGATTTTCAGAAGAATTCCCCTTTTTTCTTTAGAGCTTCAGATTGTGATTGTTCTACGATAACATATGGAATTGTTTTAAGATGGTCATACCATGGATTACTTAGGTATTTCATTTAGAATTTTAAGAAAAAAATATTTGATGAAACATTGAATTTGGTGTTATTGCTTTTGGCATTGAATAACAGATTCACTACATGGAACAACAGATCCCCCCCAAAAATCTAAAGGAAGTTTGTTCTGAAGTGTCTGTCTATCTGAGAAATATAAGAAAGATCAGGATTTTTTGTGTGCGTCTTTTTACATGTATTTATTGCTTTATTTTAGGCACTAACTATGTCCATATGCTATTTCCATATATTTTTTAAACTGGTGCCGGGGACCTTGACACGGGACATGTCTTGTGAGGCTTGTGGGCATCCTAGAGCAAAATGGAGAACACCATTATGAGTCTCAGCTTTCAAGACAGTGGTATCATAATTTTCGTTCAAACCGTCGTCGTCGAAATCGTTCAAAAATGTTCACCCTACATATGATTTTTGTGAGAAGACCGATTTTCGAGATGTCTCATGGTCTGACAGACATCGTTCTAGCTCTGCCACCTTTCACCTCAGATGCGGAAGGGCAATATCAGAGGATGCGGTGGACTGAGACGCAGCCCATGCAACTACAAAAAAATATATATCTTGCGTAAACAGACAGATATTGAAGGGGATTAGTTTATTATGTTAATTAAACAGAAAAAATATATATAAATGCAACATGCAAAAATGTCAATGGTTTTACTGAGCTAAGGTTATAAGGAAATAGGCCAATTGAAATAACTTCATTAGGCCCTAGTCAATGGACTTCAAAAGGACTGTGCAGGGGCGCAGCCATTGGTCGGCCTGGGAGGGCATAGGCCCATCCACTGGGGAGCCAGGCCCTGCCAATAATAATAAGTTTTACCCCATAAAAGGCATTTATTACAGAAAAAAATACTCCTCCCGTTTCATCAGCTTTCCGGGTGGCTGGTTTCAGACGATCCCTGTAGGTGAAGAAGCCGGATGTGGAGGTCCTGGGCTGGCATGGTTACATGTGGTCTGCGGTTGTGAGGCCAGTTGGACGTACTGCCAAATTCTTTAAAACAACTTTGGAGGTGGCATTCAACGTTGGAGGGGAAATTAACATTCAATTCTCTGGCAACAGCTCTGGTGGACATTCCTGCAGTCAGCATGCCAATGGCACGCTCCCTCAAAACTTGAGACATCTGTGGCATTGTGTTGTGTGACAAAACTGCTCATTTTTGAGTGCCCTTCTATTGACCCCAGCACAAGGTGTATCTGTGTAATGATCATGCTGTTTAATCAACTTCTTGATGTGCCACACCTGTCAGGTGGATGGATTATATTGGCAAAGGAGAAATATTCAATAACAAATCTGTGTACATCATTTGAGAAAGCTTTATGTGCATGTGGAAATTCTGGGATCTGGGATGAAAATTGGAAATAATGGATAGTTGAGCCATACAGAAAGTTTTTTTTTCAGTAAGTAAGAGATTTTATATTATGTATACAAATATATACATGTTACATATATATTATGTAGGCTAGGTTATGATATATAATAGGGGTTTGTTAGTGATATGCAGATTAAGGTCTTTCTTTTATTATATTTAACCTTTATTTAACTAGGCAAATCAGTTAAGAACACATTCTGATTTTAAATGGCAGCCTACCAAAAGGCCTCCTGCCGGGATGGGGGCTGGGATAAAAAAAAACACACACAGATATATAAATATATGCATGTGCAATTTCTTTACAAAAATATTGAGATATATGAACTTGGCGCACACCATACATACGACATTAGAGATGTGTTGAAACTGGATCCATCATAATGATTCAACGTTTTATAGTATGCCATGGCCTTTACTGGCCAAAGGTTAAACTACTGTAATGTCTATGCTATTCTATGGTGTTGAGTCACTAGACTTTGACCAGATATTATTGCATCCAAAGATCAACTGTACCTAGAACATAGATACAGAGCCACTTGTCATCAGGAAGGTGCTCTCTCAGCAGAACGGAAAATATCTCAATGACTTGACATGTTCTGGTTGTGAATCAGGCTACAAGGTAAGACTCTTCCCAGGGATTATTGTAAAAATGTGTAGGGACATTAAAGGTATGGTGTTTTTTTAGTGTAGAGAATGACAGTAAAACACTCAGATCTAACAGTCCATTTCACCTGGGACATGTACGTGACAGTTCAATCGTACAAAATGGTGCTAACTGGGCGTTGGCCATTCAAATTCCAAAACACATTGTTCATATATCGTATTATACGATTCATGTATCATGGCTATTTTACTATTTGTAAAAAAAAATGTGTGTATCATTGTATCATAGTTATAAATTGTTTTCAAAATGACAATGAGCTCCGGCTTTCTGTGTAATTTGGTATGAAACCACTGAACTTACTTTTCTTAGCATCGCTATTATGAATTCAATTAAATAATAGCATATCTGTTGAACAAAGCAAAACACTAGAATGAGTAAAATTATTAAAATACAAAGTGAGACATTATTATTATTATTATAATGATCATAATTATTATTATTATTATGATTATTCATAGCTCCACTGCATGGAGAAGAGGTGAAAAATATCAGTCATAACTGCATGTTCATGTGAATGCATTAATTCACCTGACTGTTTGGATGTTTCTGTTAGTAAATGTTTTATTTCTCAGCGATAGTGAATAAAAGAGAACAATTGACATTCAATAATTAATTGTCACTGTGTTAACCACAACCAACATGCTGGATCTGTGTTTAGGAATCAGTGCTTGGAAATGAGTCTCTCTGGGGAGAGAGAGGAGGGGGTCCAAGCCTCTAAAATGAGACTCTCTGGGGAACATGATTCCAAAGCTAAGAGGTGAGATGACAATGTTGTTTAAGAATTTATGAAGAGTTTATTTCCAAAATGCTATGCATCAGAAATGCTTTTGGCCAACACTAAAGACGACTATATCGGTACACTGATTCAGGACTAGTAAAGGCCCTGACTGTACTCATTGCAATGTAAAACATTTGATATCATTTTTACTTAACACGATCACTTTGCCTACTCTTAATTATTGCCTAACATGTGTTCATGCATAACCTTTTTATTTACCAATTCTGAATGTTGTTACAAGCGGAATGTTTATAATATTACAGTTACATCAACACACTCTTCACTCCTGTTTAAACCAAAAAGGGTTCTATCTTGCTTAATATCCAGAATCACTAAAAGTTCTATATAGAATCATTTTATAGGGTTCTTTGATCAGAACTCTAGAGGTGCTTCTTTACTGAACAAAAATGGTTCCATATAGAACTCTCCATGGTACCATTTATGAATTATGGCTACTACTATTAAAGAGTAAAATTTTTACCTAGAATATAATTTAATAAACAATTAAATAATGGATAAAAGAATACCAACATATATTTTTAATATGTTGTCCTTATATGCAAACATAGTTTGGAAATATGAACTGGTGGCCAGGGATGTATCTCTCTGTTTGAATGATGGCCCATGTCAACTCTGGCTGACTTCTTAACAATACAGTACAGTACAATACAATACAATACAATACAATACAGTACAGTACAATACAATACAGTACAATACAATTCAATACAATACAATACAACTTTGTCCATTAGTTCCAGCAAACAACAACAATGCGTATTCTGCTCCGTTCTCAACCCCACAAACAGCAGACCTCACACAAACAGTTGAGACGACCACAGGTTCAAGCTGCACGGCAGCTCTCCTGGATGGAGAGTATGTTGTGGGGTTAAGGGCCTTGCTCAAGGACCCAACAAAAGGTGAATGTTTAGAGGATGTGAACCCAGCAGCCCTCCAATGGCCACAGGTCGCCGCTGAGCGAAAACCTGACAACATGAAGACAAATGCTATGCAGATCTATCTTTATTATGATGTAGATTAGAAGAACAATTGACATGCAGTTGTCCTCAACTGCAGCCACAAGAGAGATCTTCTGATAGTTCTGACTTACTGCCAGACTGAGCAAAACATAAATAGTGTTTTAAAAGTCATTCAATTAGGCTATTGAGTCACCAATACTTATTATACATACATCATTTTTAAAAGCGCAAGAGATACTGTTGTATGAAGCTCTATATTATATATGGATTGATCATATATAAATATAAAACAATTTTTTAACTACTCCAAAGCAATTACATTTGGCGTGGGAACCACTGACTTGCTGCATTTTTCTATAGTATAATCAAGACACCTGCTGTTAACTCTTAACTGGTTAGAACAGCTCATGTGGTGTCTTAAATATCAGCCAACTAGGTGGGAGTAGAGACTTCATGCATAGCTTTTTAATTTATACCCAGAAGTGTAACATTTCTTTATTCTCCGTGCTTACAGTATACAACCCATTTTCTACACTGAGACGCTTTGTGGATATGGGCCCAGATCTCAAAATATTGTTTTGAAAAATGAAGAAGGTTTGTTTTACATAATAATAAAAAATATATATTATATTACTAATGTAACCCAATGTAAAGACAGTGTTCAGTTTATTGTGTGGCTCTGCACATCTCCGTGTTCTGGAACTGCCTGTTTCCCCGAACAGAACTGTCCACGTCAACGTACGGTGTGGCACCAGGGATATTGTCTAATTACGCTCAGAGTGGGCGGAGGTGACCTTGGGGAACAACGACGAAGTTCGCTACAATGTTGAGACATCTAAGTTTATTGTTCAGTTTGCTTTTTGCTATATGGTCAGGGATGGTATGAGTGCAGCAAGATCCTTTTCCCTCGCTATCCTTGTTTCATTTTGTGGTTCACCGGATTTGTCAAAGTATTGACTGACCTTCATGTCTTAAAGTAATGATGGTCATTTCTGTTTGCTTATTTTAGCTTTTCTTGCCATAATATGGATGTGGTCTTTAACCAGATAGGTCTGTCTTCTGTGTACCACCCCTACCTTGTCACAGCAATATTGATTGGCCCAAACGCATTAAGAAGGAAAGAACTTCAACAAATTAACTTTTAACAAGGCACACCTGTTAATTGAAATGCATTCCAGGTGACTACCTCGTGAAGCTGGTTGAGAGATTGCCAAGAATGTGCAAAGCTGTCATCAAGGCAGATTGGTTATTTTGAAGAATCTCAAATAGAATATATATTTTGATTTGTTTAACACTTTTGTGGTTACTACATGATTCCATATGGGGCTGCAAGTAGCCAAGTGGTTAGGGCGTTGGGCCAGTAACCGAAAGGTTGCTGGATCGAATCCCCAAGCTGACAAGGTAAAAATCTGTCGTTCTGCCCCTGAACAATGCTAACCGGGGAACAATGTTTAACCCACTGTTCCCCCGTAGGCTGTCACTGTAAATAAGAATGTGTTCTTAACTAACTTGCTTAGTTAAATAAATGTTTAAAAAATATATATAACATTTTATTTCATAGTTATGATGTCTTCACTATTATTCTACAATATAGAAATGAGTAAAAATCAAGAAAAACCCCTTGAGGCGTGTCCAAACGTTTGGTACTGTAAATCTGCTTGAAAGTCTATGGCAAGACCTGAAAACGGTAGTCTAGCAACGATCAATAACAAATTTGACAGAGTTTGAAGAATTTAAAAAATAATAATGGGCAAATGTTGCACAATGCAGGTGTGGAAAGCTCTTAGAGACTTATCCAGAAAGACTCACAACTGTAATCACTGCCAAAGGTGCTTCTACAAGTTATTGACTCAGGGGTGTAAATATTTATGTAAATAAGATACAGTACTTTAAATTAGCAAACATTTCTAAAAACATGTTTTTTACTTTGTCATTATGGAGTATTGTGTGTAAATATCAGTTTTATTTATTTGAATTCAGGCTGTAACACAACAAAATGTGGAATACGTCAAGGGGTATGAATACTTTTTGAAGGCACTAGTACCTGTTTCAAACTAGTTTCAGATTTCCTAGGGTTCTAGGTTGGGAAAGTATTGTTAGCTACAGTACGCTTTCCCCTGGTTTCACCTGTCTACAGGGTTTGCTCCATATTTGATATATGGTTGTTCAATTGCAATACTGTAGATTTTATTAGGTACAACACCCTGTTCATGAAAATGGTTTGTTCCTACAGACAGTGATTCATGTGGCCATGGCTTGCTATATAAAGCAGTCAGACAGGCATAGATGCATTCAGTTACTGTACAATGCAATGTTAGAACAGGCAAAGCAAGTGACCTAAGTGACTTTTGAGCATGGGATGATCTTCACTGCCAGGTGCTCCGGTTCCAGTATCTCGGCCTTCTGGGCTTTTCACGAACAATAGGGTCCCCTTCCGCAGATAATTTTTATGTCGTATGACTCAAAATCTCAGTTTCCTGTAATTTTTAAAGGACTTTCTCAAAATGTATGAAAATATAATTATGCTGACACCATTTAAAATATAATTTCCACCTCCAGAAATGAGCCCATTAAAATATTGGTTAAATTATTTCAACATATGGACCATGCTATAATGCGGTCTATGTGTAGCTGGTGTAGAGGAGTCAGCAGAAATGAGTGAGTAAACGTACTTTACTCAAAATATACAAATGCGATACAATAAAGAGAGCCCACAATAACGAACCGTACTACATACAAACAATTGCTCACAAACAGACATGGGGGAACAGAGGGTTAAATAATGAACAAGTAATTGAAGAATTGAAACCAGGTGTGTAAGACAAAGACAAAACAAATGGAAAATGAAAAGTGGATCGGCGGTGGCTAGAAGGCCGGTGACATCGACCGCTGCCCGAACAAGGAGAGGGGCCGACTTCAGGGAAAGTTGAAACACATGCATATAGCCTATGCATGGTCCATATGACCAGGTATGCTATTAGCAAGAAGCATTATCACCTGTAGCCCAACTGATGCAGCATAGTGGCTATAAATACATAGGCTGAAGCATGGGATTGCCTATCTGCATTTACCCAACTCATCGGTCACAGACAACCACACCGGGTTCCAGCTAGATTGGAATGGGCACCTTTGATGGGGTTGGGGGCAACAAAAAAAATGGAACTCATCATGCCCATTATGCTAACCAGCTAGGCCTGCTTAGCTACCTAGAGCTATTTGGAACCCTACTAATTCCACGACCGGTCTATCGACGTCAAGAACATGAAGAGGCATAAACAGACTTAACCCCATCGCGACGTCCCCCAAAGGCTAACTTTCTAGCCCTTGCTATCTGCTTGCTTGCTAATTCGGCCTGCTAACTGCTAGCCTGCCCCGGTCTACTAACTGCTATTTTGTTTAGCCTCGGTCTGCTAACTGCTAGCTTGTTTAGCCCCGGCCTACTAACTGTTAGCTTGTTAGCACAGGCCTGCTAACTGTCTGAATCGCCGTGTCCCCAGCCAGCCCAACCACTCACTGGACCCATATTTATTTTCAATCTCTTTTCGATTTTTAATTAGATTATACCTTCCGGTAACCTGCCTCACCCAATGTGATACGGAATCGCTATTATTTTTAATTTTAGAACACATTCAAGAACCTCCAGAAGCTAACCAGCTAACTAGCTACAAGCTATTTAGTAATTGTTAGCCACTGCTAGCGGCTTTTACCTTCTGCACAGCCAGCCAGTTTTTTTAGCCTGGATAATACTCGCCAGTCTACCAGTATCGAACTGTCTCTCCACAACAACGCCGGATTCCTGCCGTAATCCCTGTACCACTACTTCTGATCTTCACAGCTAGCTTGCACCCAGTACCGAACCTATCCCTGAGGCCCACTTCTCGGCCTACTCAGCTGTTCACCCGAACCATACTGATACACGGCTAGAACCCAATACTCCACCGGATCCTTGCTGTAAACTCTGGACCTTGGCTAACGCCACTGCCACGAAGCTAGCACCAGTTAGCCGTGAACCAGGCACATCTCCCTGCTAGCAGGCACATCTCCCTGCCAACCCCCCCTACCACCCCCGGGCTACTAACTTTAAACGCTGTGTCGCTAGCGTAGTGGAGGCTTCCCTGTCCCATCTACTGCTGCCCCCTGGACACTGTGATCACTTGGCTACATAGCTGATACCGGCTGGACACTGTGATCACTTGGCTACATAGCTGATGCCTGCTGGACTGTCCATTAATCACGGTATTCCATTCTGTTTGTTTATGTTTTTATCTGTCGGCCCCAGCCGCGAACTCAGGCTCTGTGTGTAGTTAATCCGACCCCCTCTGCCTAGTCAACGCCATTTTACCTGCTGTTGTTGTGCTAGCTGATTAGCTGTTGTTGTCTCACCTGTTGTTTTAGCTAGCTCTCCCAATCAACACCTGCGATTACTGTATGCCTCGCTGTACGTCTCTCTCAAATGTCAATATGCCTTGTATTGTATTCCACTCTTCATACCTCTGATACCTCCTTTGTCCCACCTCCCACACATGCGGTGACCTCACCCATTACAACCAGCATGTCCAGAGATACAACCTCTCTTATCATCACCCAGTGCCTGGGCTTACCTCCGCTGTACCCGCACCCCACCATACCCCTGTCTGCGCATTATGCCCTGAATATATTCTACCATGCCCAAAAATCTGCTCCTTTTATTCTTTGTCCCCAACGCTCTAGGCGACCAGCTTTGATAGCCTTTAGCCGCACCCTCATACTACTCCTCCTCTGTTCCGCAGGTGATGTGGAGGTAAACCCAGGCCCTGCATGTCCCCAGGCACCCTCGTTTGTTGACTTCTGTGTTCAAAAAAGCCTTGGTTTCATGCATGTCAACATCAGAAGCCTCCTCCCTAAGTTTGTTTTACTCACTGCTTTAGCACACTCTGCTAATCCTGATGTCCTTGCTGTGTCTGAAACCTGGTTTAGGAAGGCCACCAAAAATTCTGAGATTTCCATACCCAACTATAACATTTTCCGTCAAGATAGAACTGCCAAAGGGGGAGGAGTTGCAGTCTACTGCAGAGATAGCCTGCAAAGTAATGTCATACTTTCCAGGTCCATACCCAAACAGTTCGAACTACTAATTTTAAAAATGTCTCTCTCCAGAAATAAGTCTCTCACTGTTGCCGCCTTCTACCGACCCCTCTCAGCTCCCAGCTGTGCCCTGGACACCATTTGTGAATTGATCGCCCCCCATCTAGCTTCAGAGTTTGTTCTGTTAGGTGACCTAAACTGGGATATGCTTAACACTCCGGCAGTCCTACAATCTAAGCTAGACCTCAATCTCACACAAATCATCAAGGAACCCACCAGGTACAACCCTAAATCTGTAAACAAGGGCACCCTCATAGACGTTATCCTGACCAACTGGCCCTTTAAATATACCTCTGCTGTCTTAAACCAGGATCTCAGTGATCACTGCCTCATTGCCTGTATCCGCTACGGGTCCGCAGTCAAACGACCACACCTCATCATGGTCAAACGCTCCCTAAAACACTTCTGCGAGCAGGCCTTTCTAATCGACCTGGCCCGGGTATCCTGGAAGGATATTGACCTCATCCCGTCAGTTGAGGATGCCTGGTCATTCTTTAAAAGTAACTTCATCACCATTTTAGATAAGCATGCTCCGTTCAAAAAATGCAGAACTAAGAACAGATATAGTCCTTGGTTCACTCCAGACCTGACTGCCCTCGACCAGCACAAAAACATCCTGTGGTGGACTGCAATAGCATCGAATAGTCCCCGCGAAATGCAACTGTTCAGGGAAGTCAGGAACCAATACACGCAGTCAGTTAGGAAAGCAAAGGCCAGCTTCTTCAAGCAGAAATTTGCATCCTGTAGCTCTAACTCCAAAAAGTTCTGGGACACTGTAAAGTCCATGGAGAATGATAGCACCTCCTCCCAGCTGCCCACTGCACTGAGGCTAGGTAACACGCTCACCACCGATAAATACATGATTATCGAAAACTTCAACAATCATTTCTCAACGGCTGGCCATGCCTTCCTCCTGGCTACTCCAACATCGGCCAGCAGCTCTGCCCCTCCGCAGCTACTCGCCCAAGCCTCTCCAGCTTCTCCTTTACCCAAATCCAGATAACAGATATTTTGAAAGATTTGCAAAACCTGGACCCGTACAAATCAGCTGGGCTTGACAATCTGGACCCTCTATTTCTGAAACTATCCGCCGCCATTGTCACAACCCCTATTACCAGCCTGTTCAACCTCTCTTTCATATCGTCTGAGATCCCCAAGGATTGGAAAGCTGCCGCAGTCATCCCCCTCTTCAAAGGGGGAGACACCCTGGACCCAAACTGTGACAGACCTATATCCATCCTGCCCTGCCTATCTAAGGTATTCGAAAGACCAAGTCAACAAACAGATCACTGACCATCTCGAATCCCACCGTACCTTCTCCGCTGTGCAATCTGGTTTCCGAGCCGGTCACGGGTGCACCTCAGCCACGCTCAAGGTACTAAACAATATCATAACCGTCATCGATATAAGACAGTACTATGAAGCCGTCTTCATCGACCTGGCCAAGGCTTTCGACTCTGTCAATCACCATATTCTTATCGGCAGACTCAGTAGCCTCGGTTTTTCTAATGACTGCCTTGCCTGGTTCACCAACTACTTTGCAGACAGAGTTCAGTGTGTCAAATCGGAGGGCATGTTGTCCGGTCCTCTGGCAGTCTCTATGGGGGTGCCACAGGGTTCAATTCTCGGGCCGACTCTTTTCTCTGTATATATCAATGATGTTGCTCTTGCTGCGGGCGATTCCCTGATCCACCTCTATGCAGACGACACCATTCTCTATACTTCTGGCCCTTCCTTGGAGATTGTGCTATCTAACCTCCAAACGAGCTTCAATGCCCTACAACACTCCTTCTGTGGCCTCCAACTTCTCTTAAACGCTAGTAAAACCAAATGCATGCTTTTCAACCGTTCGCTGCCTGCACCCGCACGCCCGACTAGCATCACCACTCTGGATGGTTCCGACCTAGAATATGTGGACATCTATAAGTACCTAGGTGTCTGGCTAGACTGGCTAGACACTCAGAATTCATTACAGACACTGACTTGATCTGATAGTCAAAGGGCTATAGTAAAGCTCACATACTATTAAAAGATTAAGTTTAAGTATAACTCTGACTCGTGTGTGGTTTCTAACTCTCCTCATTTCCTCATAACAACCTATCCCTCAATGTAACCAAGACTAAGGAGATGATTGTGGACTACAGGAAAAGGAGCACCGAGCACGTCCCCATTCTCATCGACAGGGCTGTAGTGGAGCAGGTTGAGAGCTTCAAATTCCTTGGAGTCCACATCAACAACAAACTAGACTGGTCAACAACAAGAGGCACGACAAAGCCTAATCCCCCTCAGGAAACTAAAAAGATTTGGCATGGGTCCTGAGATCCTCAAAAGATTCTACAGCTGCAACATCGAGAGCATCCTGACCGGTTGCATCACTGCCTGGTACGGCAATTGCTCGGCCTCCAATCGCAAGGCACTTCAGAGGGTAGTGCGTACGGCCCAGTACATCACTGGGGCAAAGCTGCCTGCCATCCAGGACCTCTACACCAGGCGGTGTCAGAGGAAGGCCCTAAAAATTGTCAAAGACCCCAGCCACCCCAGTCATAGACTGTTCTCTCTACTACTGCATGGCAAGCGGTACCGGAGTGCCAAGTCTAGGACAAAAAGGCTTCTCAAAAGTTTTTACCCCCAAGCAGGTGAAGCAGGTGTTAGATTACAAGCATTTTCAAGTGCAACGTTAATAGCGATTGGTTTGGGGAAACAGCTCTGTTACGAATCCCCTGCCGGTGACTGTTATCAGCATCTCACAACCCCACGCTGTACACTCCACTCCCCCCCCCCCCCCCCCTCACACACACACACACACACACACACAACCGAAGCCTGAGAGTCTAGGAGGTTCCATAGACCTCCCTCTCAAACTCTCCCTGTTCTGTGTTTGTTAACTCTTGGGCTGCTTTATTCCCCTCTGAAATGGGATGGTGTCAGTGAATCACAAACTAGTCAAATACGTGGAAGTGGGTCACTCTATTTCAAGCTCAGAGATTTAACAATGCTACGAAGGTTCTAACGATTCATTTAGCCTTTCTGGTATTCGGGCTCTGGATAAAAACATCTGCTAAATGACTAAAATGTTGAATGAAAATGTTTTACATATAGATCACATATTACTGTATTGAATTATTATGTTTAAACATTTAAATATTTATGTCACAAATGTATCATTTGTACAGTTCTTCATAAACATGTTTAGGTATTTGTTACATTTGACTGTGTAAAACCTAGCAGTAGTACTTTTTTCTCTAAGAGTGAGGAAGATATATAAAACAACTGGATTATTTGTTCCTCTGAAATGAAACCATTAAGTGATAGATTTTGAACAAATAAATGTATTTTCATAATTTCTTTAAAAAAAATTGAATTCACCAACATTGCTGAAAATGGCAATATAGCATTTTAGAATTTAAGTCTTCTTCTGTTTCACAATCTGAGGTCAGAGTAGATGAGAGACAGAATGATTGACTCTGTTGTGTTGAAGCTCAATCAAGCAGGAGAGACCAGCCTCCCCTGTACCCAGCTGTGTGTCTATGAAGAGTGATGAGTCTATGGATCCTTCTATAATGTTTAGAGAGGGATACGTTTCCACTGAACAAAGGTAAGAAGAACTCATGGGTCATGATGGTCAGTGAATTAAACAACACTGTAATTTCTCCTTTACCATTTTCCCATTTCTTTTGGTTGTTTTAATGATCCACATGTTAATCATTTTTTCCATTTTCATAGTCCTAAAACAATATTAAACAAACGTTTGAATGACACTGAGGGGCAACATTGTTACATCTAATGCCTGTTTGCCTGAGGCTGATGTCGCACAGGTGTTTGTACGTGTGTACACATGCATATACACACACTCACATTCAAAAGCACACATGTTCACATACACGGACACACATCCACACATCTAAATAATGCCACACATGCACTTAGACGTATTCAGTTGGCCTTGCTGTTGTGATTGTTGTTGTCCTTATTATACTTTGTTTTTTGTTGTTTCCTGTTTTTCTTTCTCTTTTTTTTCTTTGTTAAATTTGTTGGTTGGTGGGACAGTGGCATCGGGGGACAGGGAATTGGGTTACGGGGGCTTGTTGAAAGGTGGCTTGAGTGACAATGACTTGGGGGTCCGTGGCTTGGGAGATGGGGGCTTGGTGGACGGTGGCTTGGTGGACGGTGGCTTGGTGGACGGTGGCTTGGGGGATGGGGGTTTGGTGGACGGTGGCTTGGAGGACGGTGGCTAGGTGGACGGTGGCTTGTTGGGGTGGTCTCGGATGGTCTCGGAGTGCTCTCGAGGAACTGTGGGGTAACTTTGGAGGGCTGGTGGCCGGACGGTTGGGAGCTTGGGTGATATGATATGTCGCTGGTTTGGGTCCCCGTTTTGGCCTTGTGGGAGATCTGTCGAAATGCCTTTGGGCAGTGCGATGACCCTGGTTGCTTCTGTGGGTCGCTCTGGATGGGAGTCTGTTAGATAACTGAATGTATTGTAAATGTTGAGCGACTTCACCTCAAGTAGATTGAATGTTTTTTATTTTTTATTTTATTTCACCTTTATTTAACCAGGTAGGCTAGTTGAGAACACCTTTATTTAACCAGGTAGGCTAGTTGAGAACACCTTTATTTAACCAGGTAGGCTAGTTGAGAACACCTTTATTTAACCAGGGAGGCTAGTTGAGAACACCTTTATTTAACCAGGTAGGCTAGTTGAGAACACCTTTATTTAACCAGGTAGGCTAGTTGAGAACACCTTTATTTAACCAGGTTTAGGCTAGTTGAGAACACCTTTATTTAACCAGGTAGGCTAGTTGAGAACACCTTTATTTAACCAGGTAGGCTAGTTGAGAACACCTTTATTTAACCAGGTAGGCTAGTTGAGAACACCTTTATTTAACCAGGTAGGCTAGTTGAGAACACCTTTATTTAACCAGGTAGGCTAGTTGAGAACACCTTTATTTAACCAGGTAGGCTAGTTGAGAACACCTTTATTTAACCAGGTAGGCTAGTTGAGAACACCTTTATTTAACCAGGTAGGCTAGTTGAGAACACCTTTATTTAACCAGGTAGGCTAGTTGAGAACACCTTTATTTAACCAGGTAGGCTAGTTGAGAACACCTTTATTTAACCAGGTAGGCTAGTTGAGAACACCTTTATTTAACCAGGTAGGCTAGTTGAGAACACCTTTATTTAACCAGGTAGGCTAGTTGAGAACACCTTTATTTAACCAGGTAGGCTAGTTGAGAACACCTTTATTTAACCAGGTAGGCTAGTTGAGAACACCTTTATTTACCCAGGTAGGCTAGTTGAGAACACCTTTATTTACCCAGGTAGGCTAGTTGAGAACACCTTTATTTAACCAGGTAGGCTAGTTGAGAACACCTTTATTTAACCAGGTAGGCTAGTTGAGAACACCTTTATTTAACCAGGTAGGCTAGTTGAGAACACCTTTATTTAACCAGGTAGGCTAGTTGAGAACAAGTTCTCATTTGCAACTGCGACCTGGCCAAGATAAAGCATAGCAGTGTGAACAGACAACACAGAGTTACACATGGAGTAAACAATTAACAAATCAATAACACAGTAGAAAAAAAGAGAGTCTATATACATTGTGTGCAAAAGGCATGAGGAGGAAAAAAAAGTAAAAAAAAAAAAAAAAGTAAATAAATAAAATATTATATTTAAATAATAATATATATATATTTTTTAACGAAAGTTAACACAACATTTTCTCCCTGTGTGTGTGTGTGTGTGTGTGTGTGTGTGTGTGTGTGTGTGTGCGTGTGTGTGTGTGTGTGTGTGTGTGTGTGTGTGTGTGTGTGTGTGTGTGTGTGTGTGTGTGTGTGTGTGTGTGTGTGTGTGTGTTTGTCCACAGATACCAACAGGAGAGATCAGAGTCAGAGATTCTCAGTGGTCAGTCTTCCCAGAGTCAGCAAACAGACCTGGCCTCCATATTCAGTGTATGTGGTCCTGTTATGTACATTTGTTTTGGTTTACCTCAACTAAAGTTGATCTGTCAATCATTCATTAATATGTTCATGAGAAAGCATTTCTTCTCTTAACTTATTTACTTTATTTATTTCAGTTGCTTGAAAATAATATTGTGACATTTGTGAAGAATGAGCTGATGAAGTTCAAGAGGATTCTTAATCCAGAACTCCCAGAAGGCTTTGAGAGTCAGAAGCAGGATGAGGAAGTTGTGGATGCTAAGGATGAGAAGCAGGAGAGCAGTGCCAGAGAGGGGGCTCTGAAGATCACACTGCACATCCTGAGGAAAATGAACCAGAAGGAGCTTGCTGACACACTGGAGAAAAGTAAGAGCTGTCTGCCTCATGTTGAATGCTTAATTGTAACAAATATTTAAACACTGTAGCTAAGGTACAGCTAAAGTAGCTGTGTAACTCAATGATATTATAGCAGCCTTAACACAACACCTAGTGACGTCGTCAAGTAGCAGCAGGGATGTGTTGTGTTGATTGATTTAGACACAGTGAAGAGGAGAGAGATTTAGCACATAATTACAACACTGTATATAGACATAATAGGACATCTGAAATATCTTAATATCTTTAAAAAACCTTTGTGAGTGTAATGTTTACTGTTTATTTTTATTGAACTTTTGTTGATTATGTTTCCCATGTCAATAAAGAGAGAGAGAGAGAGAGAGCATCAATAATAATATAAATCACTACAGTGTGTAAGGCATTATGAAAACATTTACACATTTATACAGTCAGTTAAGATAATAAATAATTACATAGTACAACTTTAAAACAGTCCTACAATACTGTACTATGACGTAATATGAACAGATGAAATGTGAATATCCTCTGTGTTATTTCTAGATTCAGACGAGCTTGCTGTGATTTGCCAACATGAACTCAAATCTAATCTAAAGAAGAAGTTTCAATGTGTATTT